>NC_092339.1:94310000-94610000 GCF_046630445.1 Rutidosis leptorrhynchoides
TCAATAATTTGCTATATGTAAAAAAAAATGTTAATACTAATAATAATAATAATAATACTTAATAATTATATTAACGATAACATAATAATAAGGTAATAATAATGGTTATTATAGTAATAATAATAATGTTAAAAATAATAATAATAAAAATATAATGCTACCTTTAAAACAAAAATCAGATTTAGGAACAAAACACCCCTGCCCAGACTTGAACCCACAACCTCCCACTATCACAATAACACCCACAACCATCCATCCATCCTTGCTTATCTGACTAAACCTCGAATTTTATTTAAATAAACCATTTCTCTATCGCCAATCTGGATAGCCCAAGCCCAACTTCATTTGGTTGTTTATGTCTTCGGATCAACTAATTCTTGAGCCCAACATCATGATTCCATTTTCGAAAAATAATAAACCCAAATAAGATTTTGAGATCTGTTTGGTTTTTCTCATGGAATTCGACCGGCAACAACAAAAAGAAAAGAAAATATACCGCAGCTGTAATGGAAAATAAACAACACGGTATCTTTTCTTTCTTTTTTTTTCTTTTTTTTCATTCGGTAATCTTGAAACTTATATCATCATCATCTAAAATCATGTAATTGATTTTTATCCTTCATCATAACATCATAATACTTAAAAGAACTCTTGTTTGAGTCACGATGGCAACAAGAAAACAGCACATCATCATCAATCCTATCGTCTATAAATCATCATCATCTCTTCTATCATTCGTCCTAATACTCATTCATCACCATCATAAGAATATCATTTGAAATCGATTTTTCTGTCTTCATCAACATCTATATCCTTCATTGTAATCGTTCAGCTCCATTCGAAAAACACAATCTGGTCCCGGTCCCAATAACTATACACGGACCCATAATGAGAATATAGGACATGGTGGCCCAATGGAACAATTAAAGAAATAGTAAGAACTTTGGCTTTAGTAATATTAAATCACAAGTGGGACAATCGTAGGGTTTTAACAGTACGCATTATCAGTAGCTTTTTCATTATTGTATTACTATCACCAACGAATATTTGAGCAAGTGGAGGGGAAGTGTCGGCCAACAAAGAAAATTATTAGAGCACACACTTTGCCTTTATTCATATCATCACCATATTTATTTTTAATATGTTGTGAAAGTTTAGAGAGCAAAGAATATTTTCACACTTCACAAGTTGCAACAGAAATGTAAGGAAACACGAGCAGTAACGGCACTTTGGTTGGATTCAACGATGGTGATGGGTTGATTGTGGTGTCTGGATAATATAGTTTAAGTGGCGGTGGATTTTAGTTGCTCAAATAGAAGAAAAGAAAAACGAAAGGAAGAAAAATACCAAGGTGATTCTTGGTGACTGTTCGGACAGAAACATGGTCGATGGTTGTCGATGATTTGCAGTAGAACAGAAGTATTATAGCAGACAAGGAAGCAGTTTTATAGTAAACTGGTAATGGGTTTTGATGGTGTTTGGTTTCTAGGTTGTAACCGATCAGGAGCAGGGTCAAAAATATGGATATTGTGTTGATGATCGTGGTAATGGGTGTTTGAGCTTCGACAACAAAAATAGAAGAGACAAGAAAAGGAAAACATAGATGGTGGTGTTCATGGGGTGGTACGGTGATGATTGGTGTATAGAAATAGAAGAATCGAAGTAAAAGTTTGAAGCCATGATTATTTGATGGTGATCGAATGTTTCAAGGGTGATGGGTTGCTTATATGCTAACCATCAATATATATATATCTATATACTTCTATATAATATGATAATTGTCAAGTAATGAAATAAACATAGTGATTAGAATCAAATAAATATCAAGAATAGGATAGAGATGTGGATAGATAACAAATTGATGTATGGATGTTCAATTATCTAAAGGTAATAATACAATATAATAATAATAATTACTTATCAATCAAAAGAAGAAATCATGTTGCAGCAACATGTAAAAATATATTATATAATACTAAATATAATAATAATAATTGGACAATCATGTATGGAAACGAAATAGAAAGAGAATAGCATAACAGTCTCAATTGTTGAATTATTGTACCGACAGTTGATCGAGGATAGTTGTATCGTGCCCATTGCTAAACAATTAACGTATAAAAGTGTTCTTAAAAATCTCAAATTTTTATATTAAATATATTTAATTATTTCAGTCATAAACTGTTTGAAACCTGTTCAAAAAGATTCAATAATTATTTATTTTCTGTTCCAATTTATATGTACGGAGTACTAATATTTACACTTGAAAAGGTAAAAATATTTTTAATAAATCTAGAATCTTCGTAATCAATTTACACTCCAAATTTTATTTTAACCCTTTACAAACTCATGTTAAATCTATATGAACGTTAACTATAAGTTAACCGAGTAATACAAACTTTGACAAATTAAGCTCGAAATCAATTATATTCAATATACTATACAAATACATTTTAATATCAGGTTTATTATATAACTAAATATATTAAATATATATATATCTTCAAATAGATCTAATATTTAATTTTATGTATTTAAAATTTATATTCATGCATATATACATATATATATATATATATATATATATATATCTATATATTTGTGTTTAATAATATTTCTCATTACATCGTATTATGTTTTAAACTAAATTATAATATAATTATATCTATATATATACATATTTAAATATATGTATCTATTTACAAATAGTTGTTCGTGAATCGTCGGGAATAGTCACAGGTTAAATGATTTGATATAAACAGTTCAAGATTTTTGAGACTCAACATTATAGACTTTGCTTATCGTATCGAAATCATATAAAGGTTAAGTTTAAATTTAGTCGAAAATTCTCGGGTCGTCACATCCTCAACCTAAGTCAAATAGTACTAAGTCAGTAAATCGTCCGAATAGGTTTAAAAGTATGTAAATAAGGTCTTAAAGGTCATCATCATTCATCATCAAACATAAGGCGTAAAGTAAGTTTTGTTTATAAAAGTAGTTTAAAACAAAGGCTGAGTTCGGTCAGTCACCACGACCTCTACACCTACTGAAATAAGGTGAGACCAGTGGCCCTGGCTCCGTATATGAGTCCTTTAGTTGTGGAAAAAATACCATAAGCAAACTCGTCTTCGTTTGACCGTGGCGACGGTCTAAGTGCGAGTAGGTCAGAATTTTCTGCACAACGTTAAATGGACATAGTGACGATCGGAGGGCCATAAATCCTAAACCGTAACTCGAATTAAGACGAGTCCTATATGAAAAGTTATCTACTCGAACAGAGATATCTGAAAATCAACATTAAAACAGCCCAGGTCTTACTGATCAGACCCAGAAACAGCAAAACAGTAGGGTCAGTAGGTTCTGGTGGTTCTTGGTGCTCGATGCTTATCATGGTTCTCATCCTTGATGCATATAGCTTTAAGTGTACAACCCGTTGATGTGTTTGCATCATTTTCACCAAGTTTTGACCATCATAACCCAAGTGTAAGTCTAAGACATGAAGAACAACTCACTTAAGTGTTGCAAGTGTTTTGATGAACCAAAGTTACATCAAAGTCTTAGATTCAACACATACATGAAATATAAAAGTAATATTAACCAAGTTTTGACTATTATGACACAAGTGTAGGTCTAAGACATGTAGCACAACTCACTTAAGAGTTGTATGAAGTTTGATGAACCAAAGTTACATCAAAGTCTTAGATCTAACACATGCATGAACTTTAAAACTAATAATAAGTTACAAACTTGAAAGTAAACTTATGAAATCAAGATCTTGAGTTGTAGAACATAGTTCTTAGTTTGATCTTGAAGATCCAAGACTCAAAAGTCTAGATCTAACATAAGTGTACCAAGTTATAATTTAAAGAAAGCTTACTTACATGTTCTTGAACTTTTAAAGTTAACTTTTAGTTCAAGATTAATCAGATCAAGGTTAACTAGTAACACTTGACCAATAACAACCAACAAATATGAAATTAAAGTGCAAGTAAATGAAGTAAATAAGCTAAGTAAAGAAGTAACTAGTAACTAGTTCATGGGTTGTTCATACTTTAAAGATTCAAACCAAAGTTTGATCTTTAAGAGAGTAAACTTTAAAGTTTACTAACATGAATTACAAGTATGATTTACAACACATGAACCTTAAATCTTTTGAAACAATAAATGTAGAATCATAAACTAGTAAGTTTATGTTCTTGTGTTCTTGAAAATACAAGATATTATGAAGAATCAAACTAAAGAGTTGATTCTTGAAACTAGTAAGTAACAAACAACAACTAGAAACAACGTAACAACAACTAAGTACAAGTAACAAACAACAAATGATGATGATGATTTAGGGGTGTTATGTCACGGTTTTAGCAAGAAAGAAAAAGAGAAAAAGAAGTTCAAGTTACTCACAATATTTAGAGAGAATAAGAGAAAGAAATGAGAGAAAAAGTGAGCAAGTAATGTGTGTGTTTTGGGAAATGAGGATGCAAGTAGAAGTAATAAAAAAATGAAATGAAAACCCCTCTAAAGCCATCAAAGGCCACGGCCACAGTAAAGGAAAGGGAGGAAGAAGTTTGTCCATGAGGTTCTTTCATGTTAAAGCTTAAAAGGTGGATAAATGAGGTGGTTTCATGGGGATTATGATATAACTAAGTAGTAACAAGATTCCTTACTACATAAATCATCTAGTTTCATATTAAATGATACTTACATGAAAGAGTTGGGCTAGTAAGTCCATATAAGATGTAGGGTGGGCTCTTAAAGTCCATTAACACTAATAAAGGCCCAAGTTCAAGTAATTAACAATTAAATCCAACGAAGCCCAGGTAATTAACTAATAACTTTAGTTAATTAAAATGATTAATAAAATCAATCATGAATGTAAATAATATTCTAAAAATATTATTCGTGAAAGTTTCGTGTGTCACAAGGACGTTTCGGGCAATTAAAGTCAAGTACGGGCAATCATGGCAACATGTAAATGTAATAACATACATTCGTTTAATCACAAGTATTAATAATAACCATTATTAATTAAAGATGGAAAAGTCAGGGTCGTTACAATTATTATGAACACGATATAAAAGACGATTAAAAGCTATTAAACGAAACGATTAGGAAATAATGAGTAAGAGTATCATGATGAAATTAAAATATTATAGGATAGGATATTGATTTAGATAAAATTATCGTTCTTATTATTTTTATCATTACTATTATTATTAAAAGTATCGTTAGTATTAAAACTATCATTTTAACAAAAATTATCATTTTAATAGAAATGTCATTGTTACTATAAAATATCATTATTATTATTATTTTAAATAGAATTATTATTTTAAAGATAATATTAAAAATTATCGTAAATATTAAAGTTATCATAATTAGAATTATCGTTTTATCATAATGTCATCTTAGTAATTATAAATATTGATATTTTTATAATAATAATTATTATTACAAAATAATACAACTTTTACTTACTATCATTATAGATATTATTTTATTAAATAAATATGTGATACAAACATATTTTACTACGTGTAATAACTTACTTTAATAATACCTATCATATTATCTTTATGATATTAAATGAACCCTATAAATTTTATTACTTAATATATATAAAAGTATATTTTATTATATAAATTTAATATAAAATTTTATTTATTAATAAATAAATTATATTATTTACTCTAATAAATCTTTTAAAAATATTTAAAAATATAAAATGACGATATTTAAACTATATATTAATCATGTATAGATTTTTGAAAATTATTTTGAGTCAAATTTACTTTTGTTGACTTTTGCATATTAGTCTCGAGCATTAGGATTGTGGTACACTATGACTTGACCTAATTTGTTAGACAAATATTGACCAACACATAAATATATATAATTAATTTAGATTCGTGAATCCGAGGCCAACCTTGCACTTGTTCAATGACGTTATATGTATTTTTACTACGAAATACAGTATGGTGAGTTTCATTTGCCTTTTTACCCTTTATATTTTTGGGACTGAGAATACATGCGCTTTTATAAATGTTTGACGAAATAGACACAAGTAATTGAAACTACATTCTATGGTTGAATTATCGAAATCGAATATGCCCCTTTTTATTAAAGTCTGGTAATCTAAAAATTAGGGAACAAACACCCTAATTGACGCGAATCCTAAAGATAGATCTATTGGGCCTAACAAACCCCATCCAAAGTACCGGATGCTTTAGTACTTCGAAATTTATATCATGTCCGAAGGAGGATCCCGAAATGATAGGGATATTCTTATATGTATCTAGTTAATGTCAGTTACCAGGTGTTCACCATATGAATGATTATTTTTGTCTCTATGCATGGGACGTATATTTATGAGAACTGGAAATGAAATTCTTATGGTCTATTAAAATGATGGAAATAAATGATTATGATAAACTAATGAACTCACCAACCTTTTGGTTGACACTTTCAAGCATGTTTATTCTCAGGTGTTAAAGAAATCTTCCGCTGTGCATTTGCTCATTTTAAAGATATTACTTGGAGTCTTTCATAGCATATTTCGAAGAACGTTGCATTCGAATCATTGAGTTCATCAAAGATTATTATTAAATCAATTTATAGTTGGATAGTGGATATTATGAAATGGTATGCATGCCTGTCAATTTTCGATGTAAAGAAAGTTTGTCTTTTAAAAACGAATGCAATGTTTGTAAAATGTATCATATAGAGGTCAAATACCTCGCAATGTAATCAACTATTGTGAATCGTTTATAATGTATATGAACGGGTCCTTTCAAAAACAGCGCATGTATTCTCAGTCCCAAAAATGTAAAGAGTAAAAGGGAGCAAATGAACTCACCATATTGTATTTTGTAGTAAAAATACATATGACGATACTGGACAATGCAAGGTTGACCTTGGATTCACGAACCTATATCAATTATATATTAACACATAATATTAATCAACTAAGTTTATAAATTTTATAATGTATTGTGATTAATATCCTTATATATAGTTATATTAATATATTAATACGTATAATAGGTTATATTATATATATGATATATAATTTAATTAATGTTATAATAATATATCAGTTAATATATTAAAACATGGTAGTTTGTGATATTAGTTATGTTTATGTTACATGTAATAATCATATTTTTTTTTTATAAAGAATATTTGTTGTAATATTAATAATAATACTAGTAGTAATATTAGTAATACAAATAATGATAATAATAATAATATAATAATTATAATAATAATGTTAAAAATAATAATTTTAATGATACAAATAATAATAATGATAATAATAATAATAATAATAATAATAATAATAATAATAATAATAATAATAATAATAATAATAATAATAATAATAATAATAATAATAATAATACCTAATAAACTCTTGATTCGGCCCAATTAGAAGAATTGAAACACAAGCCCAACAACCAAGTCCATAATGCAAATTCACCTAAACCTAAATGGCCCAACAGCAGTTATTTGATGATAAAAAGAAAAATGGCCCAACAGCAGTTATTTGATGATAAAAAGAATAAACTGATGTAGCCTAGGTTCGAACTCAAGACCTCTAATTTAAACCCAACACTCCTTACCATCTCAGCTGCCATGTTTTTCAGATTTACTTTACACACTGAATCTATTTAACCTACTATTCTGTCTTCTCCTTCTTCTACAATCAAACTCATAACTATTCATCATCATCAAAACTAAACATCATCATTAATCTTAATTATAATCATTCTCTAATCATAATCATAATCATAATCATAATCATAATCATAATCATAATCATAATCATAATCATAATCAACTTCATCATCGTGAATTATCATCATCAACTATCATTATCCTCGGTTATCATCATAAATCTCGCATCACCATCATAAAATATCATCATTATTTTCGCTATCTCTATTAATCATCTATTATCATTATCTTTAACATAACAATCATGCTTATCATCTTCGTGATCATCTAATCATAATCATAACAGACGTATTCCAGCTAATACATAATAATACTTTGTATAAACAACTAAATAATTAAGTGTGATCATATGTATCATTATCATCTTCCTCATATCATTCGTATACCATCATCAATATCACTGTATTATCTTCGACTTCCATCCTCACCATCACCATCATTTTTGCTCGTGATCATGATCACCACTTTTGTCAACCTAACTCGCTAACACCATCACCATTATAATATCAGTCCAACATTTTACATTGGCCCACTAGCAAGTTGATCAAAATGACTTTAATAGGCCTCGTACACGAACAAAACAAAGATAATAATAATTGTTATCTACCTTTAAAACCTCTAGTGGATGTGGTGGGGTTATACTTTTTGTATATGTCGGCCAAAACAACACGTCATGTTCAATTCACCATTCTCATCGTGTAGCTTCATTATTAAAACAGAAAAATGAGTCTAGCTGTGATGGTTTGTTCGATAACATAACAACAAGATAAACGAAACGGTTTCTTTAATGGTTGTTGGTTTGGGTCTGAACATAATAAGAATTGTTTTGAGTTCTTGATGAACTAAAGTTGATGGTTGCCGTGGTTATGGTAATCGGTGATGGTCGGTTCATATAGTAGTGATAGGGTGATTTCGATGGTGATTTGTAAGGACGGTTGTGGGTTTGATTCAAAGGTGCTTATGGGTTGCACGGATAGTGATAACACAAGCAAGGTCTCGGTTTGTACGTTTCAAATAATAAACGATTCATAGTAGTTTGGTTCATGAAGATGGGTGTTGGTTTCGATTGCTCAAAAGAAGAGAGAAAGAATCACCGTAAATAGGTTGTGGGGTTTTGTGGTGGTTCATAGTTGGCGACTGAGACAGAAAACATATGAAGCACAGGCTACTTTCCTTGACAGAAATAGGAACTAGAAACACGATTGTTGTAGGTGAATATTTGATGATGGTGATTCCTACTCGATAACAGCAGCAACAATAGTAATATAGTAGTAATTTTTGCTGGGGTTGTTTGATGTATTGTTTGAACAAGAAACGGTAAACGATGATAGTTATGATTGATGATGGTTTTATGTGGTTTCACTAAGATGTCGATTAGAAACAAAAACAGATAGGAAAAAAAATATAACGAGATGGTGGTGGTCGATGGTGATTAGCGAGCAAGTGCAGATGTAGTTGATGATAATTATGGTGAGTTTACAAAAAAAAAAAAAAAAAAATAGAAAAGGAGGAAGAGATAGAAAGGTGTTGTATGTGTGTAGGAGTTTATATGTCTATATGCATATATATTACTATATGCTTATTTGTGAGAAAAAAAGAAAATGACAAGATGTAAAACGATAACCATCCGTGAATGGGTATGTCAATTCTCAAAAGTTCTCCAATCAAGAACAGTATTAAATATCATAATTTGATGGTACAAGTGGTTTATCAATTATATGTATGGTACACATGTATATCTATAATATATAAGATATAAATAAAATAAATTATAACTTAATAACATATAAAAATGTAGGTGTCACATAATTAGAACATGCAGAGAATTGATTTCAATCTAAAATAGTAAGGCAATTATCAATTAGGCACAGTGGAGCAAGTTTATTCTACCGACGTTTCTAATACGGATATTATCTTGTGCTCCATTGTTAATCAGTGGTGGATAGAAAGTCTTAAAAAAATCTTAAACTTTCATAGTAATTATCTTTATTTATTTCGGTCATTATGGTATATGATTCGATCATTAATTATTTAAAATTTTTAAATAAAAATTAAATTAATTATTACCTCCTAACCCTAAGTAAAATATACTTAATGCTAAAACTAATCAAAGAGGTTTTAATTATATTTTTAACAAAATTATAATTCATAAAACTTATTTTCGGATCACCGTTTATTTTTAAAATCATGTAATTTCATATTTAACTTGTTTAATATCCACCGAATGACAATTGAGTGTTAGTGACGATTACAAAATAAATTCGAAACTATATATACTTATTCAATATACTTTATGTATATATATGTATGTTTTTAAATACTAATTATTATTTTTACATAATTAATTTCTAACAAATACATCATAAACTATATTTTAAATTATATATATATATATATAATATATATATATATATATATATATATATATATATATATATATATATATATATTTAAATATATACATACCTATTTACAAATAATTGTTCGTGAATCATCAGAACTGGTTGAAGGTCAAATGATTTCATGTAACCAGTTTCAATAATTTTGAGACTCAATCTTACAGACTTTGCTTATCGTGTCGGAAAGATATAAAGATTAAGTTTAAATTTGGTCGGAAATTCCCGGGTTGTCACACATATTCGGTTTAATAATTCAACCATAGAATGTAGTTTCGATTACTTGTGTTTATTTCGTAAAACATTTATAAAACTGCATGTATTCTCATCCCAAAAATATTAGATTTAAAAAAAAAAATGGGACTATAACTCACTTTCACAGATTTTTACTTCGTCGGGAAGTAAGACTTGGCCACTGGTCGATTCACGAACCTATAACAAATATGTACATATATATCAAAGTATGTTCAAAATATATTTACAACATTTTTTATTATGTTATAATGATTTGAGTTTATTAAGTCATTTGTCCTCGTTAGTAACCTACAACTAGTTGTCCACAGTTAGATGTACAGAAATAAATTGATATATATTATCTTGAATCAATCCACAACCCAGTGTATACACGTCTCAGGCTAGAGCACAACTCAAAGTATATACATTTTTGGAATCAACCTCAACCCTGTATAGCTAACTCAAACATTACTGCATATAGAGTATCTATGGTTGTTCCAAATAATATATATACATGGGTCGATATGATATGTCAAAACATTTGCATACGTGTCTATGGTATCTCAAGATTACATAATATATTAGAATACCTGTATAATACAATATGATTTAGCTAGGATATGATTAATATAGATTTGTTATCAATTTTCACGTAGCTACAACAAGAAAAATTATCCAATCTTGTTTTACCCATAACTTTTTCGTTTTAAATCCGTTTTGAGTGATTAGAGTTGCTATGGTTTCATATTGAACTTAAGTTTATGAATCTAAATAGAAAAAGTATAAGTTTATAGTCGGAAATATAGATTACAAGTTATTTTTGTAAAGGTAGTCATTTCAGTCGAAAGAATGACGTCTAGATGACCATTTTGGAAAACATACTTCCACTTTGAGTTTAACCATGATTTTTGGATATAGTTTCATGTTCATTATAAAAATCATTTTCCCAGAAGAACAACTTTTAAATCAAAGTTTATCATAGTTTTTAATTAACTAACCCAAAACAGCCCGCGGTATTACTACGACGGCGTATATCAGGTTTTACGCTATTTTTCGTGTTTTTAGGTTTTAAATCATTAAGTTAGAATATCATATAGATATAGAACATGTGTTTAGTTGGTTTTAAAAGTCAAGTTAGAAGAATTAACTTTTGTTTGCGAACAAGTTTAGAATTAACTAAACTATGTTCTAGTGATTATAAGTTTAAACCTTCGAATAAGGTAGTTTTATATATATGAATTGAATGATGTTATGAACATCATTACTACCTCCGGTTTTGTGGATAAACCTACTGGAAATGATAAAAATAGATCTAGCTTCAAAGGATCCTTGGATGGCTTGAAAGTTCTTGAAGTAGAATCATGACACGAAAACAAGTTCAAGTAAGATTTCCACTTGAAATAAGATTGATAAAGTTATAGAAATTGAATCAAAGTTTGAATATGAGTATTACCTTGTATTAGAAATATATCTTACTGTAAATAAGAAAGATTTCTTGAGATTGGATGATCACTCAAAGTGGATTTGCAAGATTGGAAGTAAGCTAGCAATCTTGAAAGTGTTGTTGGTGTGTTCTTGAGCAGTTGTTTTATAACTTGGTTTATGTATGGATTTATGAACTAGATTGAGATAGATTTTGATGAAGATGATGAAGAACACTTAGAACAATGGAAGAACACTTGAGAGAGAGTAGTTTGATGCATGTAAGTTGCAAAATGAAAGTGTTTGTGTACACCCATCTTCACGTGAATTATGGTACATCATATAGGCTCCATTAGTTTGTTATTTTGTGAGATATTTCATGCTAGATGTTAAATGATGGTTCCCACATGGTTAGGTGACTCACATAGGCTGCTAAGAGCTGATCATTAGAGTGTATATACCAATAGTAAATACATTTAGAAGCTGTGTATTGTACGAGTACAAATACGAGTGCATACGAGTAGAATTGTTGATGAAAATGAATGAGGATGTAATTGTAAGCATTTTTGTTAATTAGAAGTACTTTGATAAGTGTCTTTAAGTCTTTCAAAAGTGTATGAATACATATTAAAACACTACATGTATATGCATTTTAACTGAGTTGTTAAGTCATCGTTAGTCGTTACATGTAAGTGTTGTTTTGAAACCTTTAGGTTAACGATCTTGTTAAATATTGTTAACCTATTGTTTATTATATCTAAGGAGATGTTAAATTATTACATTATCATGATATTATGATATATTAGTATATCTTAGTATGATATATATACAGTTAAATATTGTTACAACGATAATTGTTACATATATGTCTCGTTTCGAATTCATTAAGTTAGTAGTCTTGTCTTTACATATGTAGTTCATTGTTAATATACTTAATGATATGTTTACTTATCATTTATCATGTTTATATATAGTGTAACAATATCTTAAAATGATTCATATGCAATTAGTAAAACGTTGTTATAACGATAATCGTTATATATATCGTTTTCAAGTTTCTTAATTCAATAGTCTCATTTTTATGTATATAACTCATTGTTAAAATACCTAATGAGATACTTACTTATCATAATATCATGTTAATTATATATATATCCATATATATATCATCATATAGTTTTTAAAGGTTTTAACGTTCGTGAATCACCGATCAACTTGGGTGGTCAATTGTCTATATGAAACCTATTTCAATTAATCAAGTCTTAACAAGTTTGATTGCTTAACATGTTGGAAACACTTAATCATGTAAATATCAATTTCATTTAACATATATAAACATGGAAAAGTTCGGGTCACTACAGTACCTACCCGTTAAATAAAGTTCGTCTCGAAATTTTAAGCAGTTGGAGGTGTTGACGTATCTTCTGGAAATAAGTGCGGGTATTTCTTCTTCATCTGATCTTCTCATTCCCAGGTGAATTCGGGTCCTCTATGAGCATTCCATCGAACATTAACAATTGGTATCTTGTTTTGCTTTAGTCTTTTAACCTCACGATCCATTATTTCGACGGGTTCTTCGATGAATTGAAGTTTTTCATTGATTTGAATTTCGTCTAATGGAATAGTGAGATCTTATTTAGCAAAACATTTCTTCAAATTCGAGACGTGGAAAGTGTTATGTACAGCTACGAGTTGTTGAGGTAACTCAAGTCAGTAAGCTACTGGTCCAACACGATCAATAATCTTGAATGGTCCAATATACCTTGGATTTAATTTCCCTCGTTTACCAAATCGAACAACGCCTTTCCAAGGTGCAACTTTAAGCATGACCATCTCTCCAATTTCAAATTCTATATCTTTTCTTTTAATGTCAGCGTAGCTCTTTTGTCGACTTTGGGCAGTTTTCAACCGTTGTTTAATTTGGATGATCTTCTCGGTAGTTTCTTGTATTATCTCCAGACTCGTAATCTGTCTATCCCCCACTTCACTCCAACAAATCAGAGACCTGCACTTTCTACCATAAAGTGCTTCAAACGGTGCCATCTCAATGCTTGAATGGTAGCTGTTGTTGTAGGAAAATTCTGCTAACGGTAGATGTCGATCTCAACTGTTTCCGAAATCAATAACACATGCTCGTAGCATGTCTTCAAGCGTTTGTATCATCCTTTCACTCTGCCCATCAGTTTGTGAATGATAGGCAGTACTCATGTCTAGACGAGTTCCTAATGCTTGCTGTAATATCTGCCAGAATCTTGAAATAAATCTGCCATCCCTATCAGAGATAATAGAGATTGGTATTCCGTGTCTGGAGACGACTTCCTTCAAATATAGTCGTGCTAACTTCTCCATCTTGTCATCTTCTCTTATTGGCAGGAAGTGTGCTGATTTGGTGAGACTATCAACTATTACCCAAATAGTATCAAAACCACTTGCAGTCCTTGGCAATTTAGTGATGAAATCCATGGTAATGTTTTCCCATTTCCATTCAGGGATTTTGGGATGTTGAAGTAGACCTGATGGTTTCTGATGCTCAGCTTTGACCTTAGAACACGTCAAACATTCTCCTACATATTTAGCAACATCAACTTTCATACCCGGCCACCAAAAATGTTTCTTGAGATCCTTGTACATCTTCCCCATTCCAAGATGTATTGAGTATCTGGTGTTATGAGCTTCTCTAAGTACCATTTCTCTCATATCTCCAAGTTTTGGTACCCAAATTCTTTCAGCCCTATACCGGGTTCCGTCTTCTCGAATATTAAGATGCTTCTCCGATCCTTTGGGTATTTCATCCTTTAAATTTCCTTCTTTTAAAACTCCTTGTTGCACCTCCTTTATTTGAGTAGTAAGGTTATTGTGAATCATTATATTCATAGTTTTTACTCGAATGGGTTCTTTGTCCTTTCTGCTCAAGGAGTCGGCTACCACATTTGCCTTCCCCGGGTGGTAACAAATCTCAAAGTCATAATCATTCAACAATTCAATCCACCTGCGCTGCCTCATGTTCAGTTGTTTCTGATTAAATATGTGTTGAAGACTTTTGTGGTCGGTATATATAATAATTTTGACCCCATATAAGTAGTGCCTCCAAGTCTTTAATGCAAAAACAACCGCGCCTAATTCCAAATCATGTGTCGTATAATTCTGCTCGTGAATCTTCAATTGTCTAGACGCATAAGCAATTACCTTCGTTCGTTGCATTAATACACAACTGAGACCTTACTTTGAGGCGTCACAATATATTACAAAATCATCATTCCCTTCAGGTAATGACAATATAGGTGCCGTAGTTAACTTTTTCTTTAACAATTGAAACGCTATCTCTTGTTCATCCTTCCATTCAAATTTCCTCCCTTTATGCGTTAAGGCAGTCAAGGGTTTTGCTATTCTGGAAAAGTCTTGGATGAACCTTCTGTAGTAACCAGCTAGTCCTAAAAATTAGCGTATATGCTTCGGAGTTTTCGGGGTTTCCTACTTTTCAACGGTTTCAATCTTTGCTGGATCCACTTGAATACCTTCTTTGTTCACTATGTGACCGAGGAATTGAACTTCTTCCAACCAAAATGCACACTTTGAAAACTTAGCGTACAGTTTTTCCTTCCTTAACAACTCTAGCACTTTTCTCAAATGTTCTTCATGCTCTTGGTCATTCTTTGAGTAACTAAGTTTGTCATCGATGAAAACAATGACAAACTTTTCAAGGTATGGTCCATACACTCGGTTCATGAGGTCCATGAACATAGCTGGTGCATTAGTCAACTCAAACGGCATAACCACAAACTCATAATGACCGTAACGCGTCCTAAAAGCAGTCTTTGGAATATCATCCTCCTTCTCCCGCATTTGATGATACCCAGAACGTAAATCAATCTTCAAATAAACCGATGAGCCTTGTAGTTGATTAAATAAGTCGTCGATTCTCGGTAGTGGGTAGCGGTTCTTGATGGTAAGTTTGTTCAACTCTCGGTAGTCGATACACAACCTAAATGTACCATCCTTCTTCTTGACAAACAAAACAGGAGCTCCCCATGGTGATGTACTTGGTCGAATGAAACCACGCTCTAAAAGTTCTTGTAATTGGCTTTGGAGTTCATTAATTTCGTTGGGTGCGAGTCTGTATAGAGCACGAGCTATTGGTGCAGCTCCTGGTACAAGATCTATTTGAAATTCAACGAATCGGTGTGGAGGTAGTCCCGGTAATTCTTTCGGAAATACATCGGGAAATTCTTTTGCGATGGAAACATCATTGATGTTCTTTTCTTCGGTTTGTACTTTCTCGACATGTGCTAAAACAGCATAGCAACCTTTTCTTATTAGCTTTTGCGCCTTCAAATTACTAATAAGATTTAGCTTCGCGTTGCTCTTTTCTCCGAACACCATTAAGGGTTTTCCTTTTTCCCGTACAATGCGAATTGCATTTTTGTAACACACGATCTCTGCTCTCACCTTTTTCAATCAGTCCATGCCAATTATCACATCAAAACTTCCTAACTCTACTGGTATCAAATCAATCTTAAATGTTTCACTAACCAGCTTAATTTCTCGATTCCGACATATATTATCTGCTGTAATTAATTTACTGTTTGCTAATTCGAGTAAAAATTTATTATTCAAAGGCGTCAGTGGACAACTTAATTTAGCACAAAAATCTCTACTCATATAGCTTCTATCCGCACCCGAATCAAATAAAACATAAGCAGATGTATTGTCAATAAGAAACGTACCCGCAATAAGCTCCGGGTCTTCCTGCGTTTCTGCCGCATTAATATTGAAAACTCTTCCGCGGACTTGCCCATTAGTATTCCCTTGGTTTGGGCAATTTCTAATAATGTGGCCCGGTTTTCCACATTTATAACAAACTACGTCGGCATTATTTGTTCGGACCTTATTTGTTTCTTTATTTTTGTTGTTCTTCGGTCCGTAAACCTCACATTTTGCCGCTCCATGACCACTTTTCTTACACTTGGTGCAAACTGTTGTGCAAAACGCATTCGGATGGTACTCTGCACACCTGAAGCATGGTTGTTTCTGTTGTTTGTTGTTATTGAGGTTGTTGTTGGGATTGTTATTGTTGTTGAAACGGTTGTTGTAGTTGTTGTTGTTGTTGGGACATTTATTGTAGTTATTGTTAGGATTGCGGTTATTGTTGCGATTGTTGTTGCGGTTGTGGTTGTAATTGTTATTGTTATTGTACTGGTGACTCTTGTCACCGTTTTCCTCCCACTTCCTCTTGAGTTGTTTCGTGTTGGCTTCTTCGGCCGCCTGCTCTTTAATTCTCCCCTCAATCTGATTTATGAGTTTATGAGCCATTCGACTTGCCTTCTGTATGGAAGCGGGCTCGTGTGAACTCACATCTTCTTGAATCCTTACTGGTAACCCTTTTACAAACGCGTCGATCTTCTCTTCTTCATCTTCGAACGCTCCCGGACACAATAGGCACAACTCTGTGAATCGTCGTTCATATGTGGTAATGTCGAACCCTTGTGTTCGCAACTCTCTAAGTTCTACCTTAAGCTTATAGACTTCATTTCTAGGACGGTACTGCTCATTCATCAATTGCTTGAATGCCGACCACGGTAGTGCGTAAGCAGCATTTTGTCCTACCTGTTCAAGATAGGTGTTCCACCACGTTAACGCAGTACCTGTGAAGGTATGCATAGCGTACTTAACTTTGTCCTCTTCAGTACACTTACTTATGGCAAACACCGATTCGACCTTCTCGGTCCACCATTTCAATCCAATTGGTCCTTCGGTTCCATCAAATTCCAAAGGTTTGCAGGCAGTGAATTCTTTGTAGGAGCATCCTACACGATTTCTTGTGGAATTAGTTCCACTGCTAGATCCAGAGTTATTGTTATTTTGCATCGCAGCCTGTACTGCGGCTATGTTTGCTGCAAGGAAAACACGGAAGTCTTCCTCGCTCATGTTCAAATTCTGACGAGTCGTCGGTGTCATTTCCTTCAAAAATAGCCCAAAAGAATTAAGTTAATCATATAGAATTTTAAAAGTAGTTAATAGTATTTCGTAGCATAGTATGAACTCATTTATAAAAGCTTTTTCTTCATATTAGCGTTTTATAGTTTTAATTCGGGTAGTACCTATATGTTAAGTTCATACTTAGTAGCTAATATACAATTCAACTACTATAATTCTATATGAAAAAACTGATTTTAATAATATTTCACGTTCAAATTTTTATACAATATTTTACAAACTTACAATACCGCTATTATACATATAGGATGAAATATAGCACATAATAACTTTGCTACTCGGCAGTTATAAAGGCAATTCTAGTTAATACGCAAGTTGTTCAGCAAAAGAAATAAAGACACGTAATTCATAAGTCCAGAAACAAGTCATGCATTCTGATTTTACTAAGACGACTTCCCATCCTTGGTCTTGTGGAAAGTAACCGTTATGACCATTGACTAGGCATCATGTTGTGATGTTGTCAAAAGGACGAGGGTTTCGTAATGTCCAACAGCCCGTAATAATCTAAAAACCTTGTTTCTCACCCCATATCACATATATATCATATGTTACTCCGTAATTAACTATATTATTGTTATTATTATTATAATTATTATTCTTAATATTATTATTCTTAATCTTATTATTAATTAGTAGTATTAGTATTATGGTTACAAAATATACATAAAATACTACGACGAGGTTATGTTCAAGTGATTTCAAAATGGGTTTTTCAAATGGTTTAAAGCTAAGGAATTCATGGGTATTAAATAAGGAGGTTATGGGTATTGATCGGGGGTATTGTTCGTGAATCAAAGGTCAAGCCTTGCATTTATCATTTCTGTTGCGTCTGCATACTTTTCCTGCAATATTGAACCACAATATTGATACGTGAGTTTTCATAGCTCCCCTTTTATATATATTTTTGGGCTGAGAATACATGCGTATTTTATAACTGTTTTACGAAATGAACACAAGTACTAAAAACATATTCTACGTTGAGTTGTACCACTTTGCATATTTTTTCCTAATAGCTTGGTAACTAATATTTACATGTTGTAAGAGCATGTAAGCGCGAATCCTATTGATAGATCTATCGAGTTTGACAACCCCAACCGGGCTAGTCGTTCTAGTATCGTAAACGGTTGCATAGTACTTCGTTTTTACTACACTTGGTACAGTGTAGGGAGATTTCATAATAAAGGGAATATGCCACATTAATTGTTAAGTATGGTTACCGAAGCGCTCAACAACTTATAGAATACTTTTATACACTTGCGAGTGTACGGATATTTATGGAAATTGAAATCTTGTGGTCTATTACTATTACGGAAATGATTGATTATGATAAACTATGAACTCACCAACCTTTTTGGTTGACACTTTTAAGCATGTTTATTCTCAGGTATAAAGAAGCTTCCGCTGTTTAACTGCTATGTGCATGGAGTCTTACATGGCATATTTTTCAAGGAAACTTTGCATTCATACATTAATATGTATTATATTTTGACTGTTTAGTCAACTGATGTATTATTATGAACTATCATTTATTGGGATTGTCTATATTTAGAAATCACCATAGGTCGAAAACATTTATGTACATCTTTAAAAATGTATACTGATTTAAAAACTTTCTTATATAGAAAGCACGTCTTTTGAAATGAATGCAATGTTTGTAAAATGTATCATATAGAGGGTAAACCTCGCAATGGGACCGATGAATGATGTGCTGCGTCAATAGGGATTTTGGCGGGTCGTCATACTTTTTATTTTTTTTAATGAACAAAAAGCTTATTTATGATGTTATCATTTTAGAATTTTAATAGAAACTATAGAATAGATAGATAAATGAATAATATATAAATATATGCACTTGCGTGTTTAATTATAAAACTTCTTAAAACTATTTTCAAACAACATGTTGCTTGCATGTTTACATTATCCTAATGTCTTTATATAAATCATCCCATAAATCTATAAAATCCTAATATAAGTCAAATAGTGAACCTTCGTTGGCAAATTTTCGTCTCAAACTCCATGTTATATAAAAGACAAAATTACTCCGATTATCCTTGAACTTGTACCTAAATCACTCACGTCATCCTTAAACCTTTTTTGCTGGAGTCGTCACTTTACTTTCAAAAAAAAAAAAACATTCGTCATCCTTCCGTCTCATTACCATCTAAACTCACTGTAAACCTAAGCATGTGCCAAACATGTGAGGGTAGTTTAGTTTATTTATCATTTATTCCTTATCTTCATCTTCATCTTCATCCCCAATATTACATAAACCTTAAAATTTTCAAACATTTTATTTTTTCAAATCATTTTCTTTCTTCACATATCTGTATATAAGACGCATACACCACGAATCTATGAACAATAAATATGTTGCTAAATGCAGAACTTAAATATTCAACCAAAACCAAAGTTTGAACTACCGGAACAACCATTCTCACTTGCAAACAACCGTCATCACCCATCGCCATCTTCATCATGCATCACTCATCGTCATCTTCCTCATCCATCACCCACCGTCATCCCCCGATTAAAACCTTGATGTGTTTAAACCTGGTTGAAATCGTCGACTCCATTGGAATACACCACCATCATCGTCGATGAAATAATGCTCCCGTACTCTTTCAGATTCAGAAACAAATTTGCAACCTTCTATCAGATTCATAAACAAATTAGCGGTTCGTTTGTGATGGTAATTTTATGACTCCATTTTTATATATGAGCTTTTAGGATTTGATTGCAGACACAAATTATCGGTTCGATTGTAGAGCTGTTGTAGTTTGAATCTCGATTTTACATATGAGCTTTTAGAATTTGAGATGAGCGGGTTATTAACGATCAAACAACAATTGCAGATCTAGAAAATGAATCGGAACGATGATTGTAGATCTAGTGTCTTGGGATTGTTGTTGACGACGGTGGAGGTGCCATAAATCAAAAGCATAAGCAGATCAGTCATGTGGGGTAGGTGGCCACAAAAGAAAAAGAAAATGGGTTTTAAAATAAAAGAAAAATAATTTTAATTAATCTAATTAAAAGTTATAAAAAGACTAAATTACCCTCACGCGTTTGCCACATGCTTCAGGTAACGGTAAGTTTAGGCAGTAATGAGACGGAAGTATGACGAGCATTATTTTTTGAAAGTAAAGTGATGACCCCAACAAAAAAAAAGTTTAAGAACGACGTGAGTGATTTAGGTACAAGTTCAAGGACGACCAGAGTAATTTTGTCTATATAAAATCATTAGTTGCTTATTATCTATTATTTACCGAGATTGGTGCAAAACTATATATACCATATACCGCATATTGCAACTACGTGAGTGTTGCTCTGAAGTGAGATTATAATTAACTATATCTCGATTAGAAACTCTCTTTGCCCTCGGCCGAGAACAGAGGATAGAGGACTTCCCTACCTTTTGATGTAAAAACAATTTTATTTTCATTCTAAGATAGGAAAAAAATTGTATTACTCACCTCTCAGCATACCTCACATTTCGTAAGATGTATTTTTATTCTTCTTGTAAATAATACTAGCTTAAGGCCCGCAAATTCATGGAATTTTTTTATGGGTCAAATCAAATTCTTATTTGTGTCATTTATCGAATTTTATATAGTATTTGTCATGTTGATTAGAAAACAAAACAATATTAGTAATAATAATGGTGTATTAATATTACAAAAATCAAATAAAACAAAGTGGTAATTCATAATATCATATCATTTGATCATTGAAATAGTGCATAAATTCATATGAACGTAGAATATTAGTAATACACGTATAATGTCATATCATATTAACATATAAACGTATAAATTCGTATAAACGTATAATATCATATCATCAAATTTTTATTTGTGTCATTTATAGAATTTTATATAGTACTTTTCACGTTGATTAGAAAACAAAACAATATTAATAATAATAATGGTGTATTAATATTACAAATTACAAAAATCAAATAAAACAAAGTGGTAAATCAGTATATCATATCATCTAATCATTGAAATAATGCATAATAAGGAAAAATCACTACAACATTCCATTTATACGTATAAATCATCTACAATTCCATTTATTCATTACGTTGCTCTTTATACTTCACAATATCCACATTAAGTTTAAGTATTGTAATATTTACAATGATCAAATCATAGACTTTCAAAATCCATAATTTTGTCTACAAAATCCTCTGATTCATTCAATGGTCATTTTTGGTTGAACATAACCATCATTGTACCCCTTCATTCTCTAATTTAAATATCACTTATCTTCTAAATTTAAATGACAAGTTCACTAATTCATAATGCAACATCTAAACCTGACAATTAAACCCAAATTAACACTGTCTTTTATAACTTTTACTTCGAGTAAAGTTGCTTTGACCGGTCAAAGTCAACAATTGTCACTCTTTGCTTGACCACGATCTACGGGAGTAACACTTGCAACGACAACTTGATCCTTCAACTTTAACATGTAAAATGATTACATAATCATGCAAAATTATACACAAGAACTTGCCATGTTTATTTGTGTAGCATCTCCTCTTTAAGAAATGCAATCATGGTCTATACTCTATAACGAGATATCCATAGCCCGCCCATTTAGTCCCCTAATATGATCAATAAGTATACCAAAAAAATTGATTCAAGTTCATCCATATCAATGGTCAGATTGGAAACAAAAAAAATCACTGAATATGTGGCTTATGAAAAGTCATGGATCATAGATATGAATTATAACTGAAAATAAGTCATTACACGAGAAAAATTACATGTCAGGAACAGGGCCGGTCCCGAGAATTTGAGTGCCCTGAGCGAGGCGAAAAAAATGGCCCTAACGAATAATATAAACTATTTAAAAAACGACAATTAACGTCTTATTAATAATGTTAAAGTGACAATCTAAACATTTGATTGTGTATTTTATCACTTCCTAATGCTTGTTTGGTTGAGTAACAGGAATGCAGATGGTCTAGTGGTGGTTACATTCTTGGATCATGCAAGAAGACTTTGTTGCAGTCAAGGTTCAGAGTGTAGCTGTTTATGAAGGCTCAAACACTTTGCGAATCATGTACTGTCTATTTATGGATAATGCACCTGGTGTGGGGTCTAAGGTAGATAGTACACAGATGGGACGTAGTTGTGTTTGAGTATCCATTTTTATTAAACACAGAAAGAACTACAGGGACCATTCGTGTTATTTATACAAAGTTTTAATAGTCCAGGGGTCTAGTTGTAGTTTCTCATTCTTGGCTTTCTGGATGTATAAAAGGGCATATTAGGGTTGGATACTGTAGAAGTTTTAGTTCAGTCTTCATTGTAATCGTTTTCTGGTTTAAGAGATAAACTCTTCGTTTTGTGGTTTCTTTGATTTCATTCAATTTAGTTTTATTGTTTGTGGTGATTATCTAGATCATTCACTTGTTTGTTCATGGTATCAGAGGGATTGCTCGGTTCTAGTGAGTTCGATTGATTCGATTTAGGGTTTCGTGAATCTGTTGATTTTTTGATCAAATTAGGGATTATTTGCGATCTCTATTTTTTCACAGAATTGGTGTGTTTGATTTGTCTTATCGGGCTAGATCTGAGGACGTGGTTTGTGTTATTTAGGGTTTGTTGTTCAAAACCCTAATTGGTGTTTCTGGTTTGTTCTTGATTGTTATTCAAGATCAAGAAGTTGCTTCCGCTGGCGTCTTAAAAGAAGATAAAGGAGGAGTACTCTGTAAGGATATTTCTTCCTACCTGTGGTTTGTAGCAAGTTCCTACACGTGAGAGTTTCTGTGCTTACAGGAATCAACTGCCCCTACATGTTATACTTGGCCTATAGCCAGGACAATCTTCTTTTATTTGTTATTTGTTATCTGTTCATTATTTGGTATCTGTTTATTATTTGTTATCTGTTTGTTTGTTTTTCTTGTCAAAATGAGTGTTAGTGGTGATTCTGTAACCATGATAAGTAAATTGGATTTTGGAGATCCACTTTACCTTCATGCAAGTGACATCAGCAGTACACCTTTAATAAATTTCAAACTTAAAGGAACTGAGAATTATAAATCTTGGGCTTGTGCAATGAAATTAGCCTTACAAACTAAAAACAAGATTGGTTTTATAAAAGGTACAATTGAAAAAGATGATGAAGATGAAGTTTTAGCAGGTCAATGGGAAAGGTGTAATGCTGTTGTCCTTTCATGGATTCTAGGTTGTGTTTCTGATGATTTGTATTATGGTCAAATATATTCTAAATTTGCTTCTGTTGTTTGGGATGAGTTGAAAGAAACTTATGACAAAGTTGATGGCTCTGTGATGTTTAATTTGGAACAGAAAATTGCACAATTAACACAAAATGGTACATCTGTGTCTGATTATTATCACAAACTTAATTCACTTTGGAAACAATATGATATTCTGTGTAAATTGCCATCTTGTGATTGTGCTGCTGATAAGGAAAGAAAGGAACATTATAATCAGAGAAAATTAATGAAGTTTTTGATGGGACTGGATGATTCTTATCAGCCAGTAAGGACCACTATATTAACTGGTGATCCTTTACCATCTGTTAAAACTGCATTCTCTATTGTCTCTAGAGAAGAGTCACATAGAGGTGCACAAGATAAAAAATCTGTTAATGAGTCATCTGCTTTCTTTGTTAATACTGGTAAACCAAGGATTGGAAATACTAATTCTAATACTAAGGTTGAGTGTAAAAAATGTGGTAGAACTGGTCATACTATTGAAAAATGTTATGAAATTGTTGGGTATCCTCCAAGAAACAATAACTTGAAGTGTACCAAGTGTGGTATGACTAATCACACTGTGGATAGATGCTTTGAGATTGTTGGATATCCACCAAATTTTAAAAGGAGAAACTTCAATAATTCATCTTGTGTGTCTAGTTCTAATAATAATGGTGATAACAAATCTGGGTCTACTTCTCTCACTTTGTCAAATGAGCAGATTGCTAAACTTGTTAGCTTCCTTGATGGAAAAAGTGCACCTGCACATTCTGTTTCCAATATGACAGGTGAGTTTATGAATTTGAATGTGTTCTTTAATAGTAATTTTGATAAGTTCTTTGTGTCACATAATTTGATTGATAAAACCAATGTTAACTTTGGCTGGATAATAGACTCAGGTGCTAATCATCACATGACTAATTCTGATAAAGGATTTGAGTCTGTTTGTGATGTTTCCAGTCTAAATTTAACAGTTGGTCATCCCAATTGGACTAGGGCTAAGATTGAAATGATTGGAAATTTAAGAATATCAGATAAATTGATTCTTTATGATGTGCTTGTTGTTCCTGAATATTGTGTGAATCTGTTGTCTGTATATTGTTTAGTCAGAGATAATAATCTGTTTGTTGGGTTTGATCAAAATGCTTGTTATATTCAGGAACTGGTCTCAAGGAAGACCATTGTGACTGGTAGTTTGTGTGAAGGTCTTTATATCTTCAAAAATGATTGTGTTGGCGAGTCTAGTAAAACAAATCATAATTTCAGTATGTTGTCTAAATCTGTTTGGCATTGTAGACTTGGTCACCCTGCAGACCAAGTCTTAGGTGTTTTAAGTAATGACTTACAATTTACCAGTGATAAAAAGAATGATCCTTGTGATGTTTGCCATAAGGCAAAACAAACAAGAGAACCATCCCCTCTTAGTGATCATAAAACCACATATTTAGGTGAACTTGTTCACTTAGATGTGTGGGGTCCATACAGGGTCACTAGCAGAGATGGTTTTAGGTTTTTTCTGACTGTTGTTGATGACTGCACAAGAGCTGTTTGGATTTTTTTGTTAAAATCTAAAGATGAAGTTAGTTGGTATGTTGAATTGTTTTGTAAACAACTTGAAAATCAGTTTAATACAAAGATTAAAGTTTTGAGAAGTGACAATGGTACTGAGTTTGTAAATGCTAAGATGGATTTGTTTACTTCAAACAATGGTATAATACACCAAACAAGTTGTGTGCACACTCCACAACAGAATGGAATTGTAGAAAGAAAACATAGACATTTGTTAAATGTGGCTAGGTCATTAATGTTTCAAGGGGGAGTTCCTCTTAAGTTTTAGTCTGATTGTATTTTAACTGCTACATACTTGATTAACAGGCTGCCATCATCTATTCTGAATGGAAAATGTCCCTTTGAGCTGATGTATCATAAAAAACCTAATCTTTCCCATTTAAGGGTATTTGGTTGTCTTGCTTTTGCTAATGTTTTAAATAATCATGATAAGTTTTCTTCAAGATCTGAAAAATGTGCTTTGATAGGGTACTCAACTGTAAAGAAAGGGTACAAGTTATATAGTTTTGATAGTAAAGTTGTGTTATTTTCTAGAGATGTAAAATTTTATGAAAATGTATTTCCTTTTAAAACAATTGAAACTTCTGTTAGTGATAAAGAGTCAAATGGTTTGAATAAAATAAATTTTTTTGATATGTATGAAAATGATAACCTAAATACCCTAAGACCCAATGATGAAGGGGAAGATAACTTAAGTAGTGATGGCACAGGGAGTAGTCTGCCAGGTTGGTTCTGCAGAGCAAACTGGTAGTAAACTACCTGATGCAACATTACATGCTGAAGAAAATCACCCTGAGGGCAATTCAAAAGAAGTCTTAAATACTAGTGATACACCAGGACCCTCTTCAACTTTGAGAAGGTCTCAAAGGAACATTATTCAGCCTAAAAGATTTGATGATTTTGTTGTTGAAGGAAAGCTTAAGTATGGTATTGAGAAAACTGTTAATTATAGTAGTTTAAGTCTTGATAATTTGTGTTTTGTTGTTTCTTTGAATAAGAGTGTTGAGCCTTCCACTTACTGGGAGGCCTGTAAGTCACAGTATTGGGTTGATGCTATGAACTTAGAAATGGAAGCTCTATATAGAAATGACACTTGGGAACTTACAGATTTACCTCAAGATAGAGAACCAATTGGGTGTAAGTGGATATATAAAATCAAATATAAGTCTAATGGTGAAATTGATAGGTATAAGGCAAGATTAGTTGCTAAGGGGTTTAATCAGAGAGAGGGGATTGATTTTGATGAAACTTTTTCTCCAGTGGTTAAAATGACCACTGTAAAATGTTTATTAAATCTTGCTGTTGTTAATAATTGGGATTTATATCAACTTGATGTAAATAATGCTTTTCTCTATGGTGATTTAGATGAAGATGTGTATATGTCTTTACCTTTAGGATATTTTGATGAATCTGAAAAAAGGGTTTGCAAGTGGAAAAAAAGTTTATATGGTTTAAAGCAAGCCCCAAGGAAGTGGAATGAAAAATTGTCCTCTGCCTTGGTTGAGCATGGCTTTAAACAAAGTAAAAATGATTATTCCTTGTTTATTAAGTCAGAAAGTGGTGTGTTTGTTGCTTTACTTGTCTATGTGGATGACATTGTGGTTACAGGAAATGATGTGAGAGAAATTGATAAGTTTAAATTGTTTTTAAGTTCAAAATTCTTAATAAAAGATTTAGGAATGTTGAAATATTTTTTGGGAATAGAAGTGTTGAGAACACAATCTGGTATTTGTTTGTCACAAAGGAAGTATTATTTAGAATTGTTGGCTGAATTTGGTGTTTTGGGTTGTAAACCTGCACAAACACCATTGGAAACATGATTTGTTTTAAACACAGAGTGTACACAATCTGATAAGGGTCTTGAAAATATTAATAAGTATCAAAAGTTGATAGGTAAACTTATATATCTTACATTAACAAGGTCTGATATATCATACTCTGTTCACTTATTGAGTCAATTCATGCATTCTCCTCTACAGTCACATTTGAAGTGTGCATTAAGGTTGTTAAGATATCTAAAAGGTGCTCCTGGGTTGGGTGTACATATTTCAAAAACTTGTGGTGTTGAGTTAAAGGCTTTTGCAGATTCTGATTGGGGTAAAGCTTGTATGTTCAGAAAGTCTGTCACAGGTTACTGTGTGTTTTTAAATGGAACACTGATTTCATGGAAGAGTAAAAAACAGGCAACCATTTCTAGATCCTCAGCTGAAGCTGAGTATAGAGCACTTGCTGATGTAACTTGTGAGATTGTTTGGATTTTGAAATTGCTTGTTGAGTTGGAATATAATGTTGTGTTACCTGTGGAAATATTTGTTGATAACAAGGCTGCAATTAAAATTGCTTCTAATCCTGTTTTCCATGAAAAAACTAAACATTTTGAAATAGATCTTCATTTTGTGAGAGATAAGTTGTCTGCAGGTGTTGTAAATGTGAAGAAGATAGAGTCTGCGAATAATGTTGCTGACTTGTTCACAAAAGGGTTAAGTGGTCCACAACATAGGGTGTTGTGTGATCAATTGTGTTTGTTAAATCTGTTCAAATGATTAGATTGTGGGGGGGTGTTAAAGTGACAATCTAAACATTTGATTGTGTATTTTATCACTTCCTAATGCTTGTTTGGTTGAGTAACAGGAATGCAGATGGTCTAGTGGTGGTTACATTCTTGGATCATGCAAGAAGACTTTGTTGCAGTCAAGGTTCAGAGTGTAGCTGTTTATGAAGGCTCAAACACTTTGCGAATCATGTACTGTCTATTTATGGATAATGCACCTGGTGTGGGGTCCAAGGTAGATAGTACACAGATGGGACGTAGTTGTGTTTGAGTATCCATTTTTATTAAACACAGAAAGAACTACAGGGACCATTCGTGTTATTTATACAAAGTTTTAATAGTCCAGGGGTCTAGTTGTAGTTTCTCATTCTTGGCTTTCTGGATGTATAAAAGGGCATATTAGGGTTGGATACTGTAGAAGTTTTAGTTCAGTCTTCATTGTAATCGTTTTCTGGTTTAAGAGATAAACTCTTCGTTTTGTGGTTTCTTTGATTTCATTCAATTTAGTTTTATTGTTTGTGGTGATTATCTAGATCATTCACTTGTTTGTTCAAATAAACATAAAGAATATAACATTAGAATTACATATTGTTTGCCAGGTATAGTAATTTTTGAAATCAATGTGTAGGGTGGTTGTTGTACAGTGGCGGAAGTAGGAATTTTCTTCATCGGGAGTGAAATTTTTTTTTAAAGGTGTAGTAATTTTTTTTAGAACTACGAGAGCATTTAGATGGAATAAAGAAGATATGGAAAAAATTACCAAAAGATCCACTGGCAATTTGGTGAAATGAGCTTCGGTTTTAGAAGAATCCCATCAAATATTGAACTCTTGTACAATTTTTTTTTTTAATACTTTAAGATGGAATTTAAGTGTATGATGAAAACTAAAACGGATAAGACTTGAGAAAAAATTCACGTTATACATATTCATTTATTAGATGTAATGTGTTAGATGGAATCTAAGTATTTCTTTGTCCCGGCGTTTGAACAAGAAAGTATATACTATAAAATCAAAAGCTAGAGTTACAAAGCAAAATGAAGTAAAGATGTATTTGTTTTCTTGGGCTTGATTTCTCCTTGCACTTGTTAAATATTAAATACCGGGCTTAATAGATTAATATTGGGCCCCTAAAAATGTTGGGCCCTGAGCAAGTGCACACTTTGCACCCTCTTTGGGCCGGACCTGGTCAGGAAAACCCCGTCCAGTTTCTATATATTAGTGCCCACTCTCAAAGCTCAAACTCCTCGGTCCTCATACTAACCTTAGATATGAACCAAAACTATAAATATAATCTCACTTTGTCGATTAAAATCATCTGTCACAAGCTACCCACTATTTACTTCTTGTATTTGAAGTCAGGTGCCCCGTTATTTATTAACATCAAATCAAACCTCAGGATTAGTATTTGCCAAATCCTTGAAAATTGCCTACGTCATTATAGATTATACTGTTCTAATCTCAATATCTTCAATGCTCATCCTATCATGTATCCGCTCACATACAAAAAAAAAAAAAAAAAAAAAACTCCATTGACTATTACAATAATACCAATTGACTATTACGACAATCTGTGAACCAGTTTCAAGTTTTATGTCTCTACTTATTCAAAGCTATTTTAATATATTTTTTCCGTACATATTATTTGATTACTCAAAAAAATATCGTATAGTTATCATAATCGTCAACAACATTTAACTGTTATGTGACTACAGTTGATAACTTTTATTCTTATATGGCTTAAAAAGTCAAGTTTGTAACATTATAAAAAACAAATATGGACTCTTTACTCACCTGGTGCTATTACGTTTGTTGAGCTAAAAGAATGACGAAGTTCAGATTTTCAGTCAAGATAAATGTATCATTACTAATTGTGGGGTATCGAAAGTTCATATTTTCAGTCATCGAGTGGTATGTTTATTTTAATCAAAGTAATTATGAGAGTGTTCACGTAACGGTAAGATGACAGCCTATATTTTCAGTTTTTCCGTATTTGTCAAGAATAGTCTAAACACAATCATGGGGATTGAGGGGTTCAATTTTATTAGAGTAAATTATACTAATGGTCCATGTGGTTTAATGAAAATTACGTCGATCGTCCCTATCTCTTGAAAATTACATGGTTCGTCCCTGTGGTTTTAAATATCAACGGCGCTGGTCCCTGTGGTTTATTGTAAATTACGTCGTTCGTCCCTATCTTTTAAAAATTACATGGTTCGTCCCTGTGGTTTTAAATATCAACGACGTTGGTCCCTGTGGATTATTATTATTATTATTATTATTATTATTATTATTATTATTATTATTATTATTATTATTATTATTATTGTTATTATTATTATTAAGCTTTAATCACTTTTTTATTCAGATTATATGTAGTTACATCTAGAATTTCTTTTAATCATGTGTTATTTCGGTTAAATAAATGGAAATTATTTTGAATGTTTAACAAATTTTACGAGCATGAGAACCAAACGACAGTCAAAAATCAGTGCATGCCTAGAAAAGTTAATCCGAAGTTCGTTTGTTGCTTAGCTTTTATTAGAACAGATTTAATGTTCTTCCATCTTACTTCAGTTTTCTTTATCAAACAACGATGAAGTTGACTTTTTAAATGTCAAAAAAGATTAAGATCAGAATGTTGATCTATATTTGTACCACGTTAGACTATCTGATACAGAATGTTAACTTTTTCTTTTTTTATCGAGATAGTTTATGATCGACTCTATACGACTGTCAAAAAAAAAAAAAACAATCATGCTACGAGTACTAACTTGTAGCTAACTAACTGGTTCTAATATGTAAATTGCATCTTTAATTCAGCTCAAATATATATGTATATATAAGTGGTAATGTATAACGTAATAAAGTGGTTAGAGGGACAAATTGGGTAATAATTACAAGCTTACAGTTAAATTGGGTAAGTCTACCAACGAGGACGGTATGTTGCCACTCATCAACAACAACAACAACAACAATAATAATAATAATAATAATAATAATAATAATAATAATAATAATAATAATCTACAAGGACCAGCCCTGTTGATATTTAAAACTGTAACATCCCGCGTTTTTCCGTTAAATTTATTTTAACACCGTCTTTTTTTTTTTAAATAATATCCCTCGTTATTTAATTTTAACGTCACCCGTTTACACGAGCGTTTTTAAAATATTCGTTTGGTTAATTCCCGCACCCGCTTTGAAACTCGAGGGACCAAAGTTGCAAAGGGGCCTAACTAGTGACTAGGTCAACTAGTCAAACCCCATCTCATCCATTCATTATCACCACCCACCTTCATCCTTCCCTTTCTCTCTACTTCTCATTTTTGAACACAAACCCCAACTTCATAAAATCATCATCTAAATTCGGGATTGGAAGCAAACTTCAAAACAAATTACATTTTCGTGATCCTCTCTCCATCCTCTACATTTTGATACAAATTTCATCAAGTTTGGGTAACTTTCTAAAAACTCTAGATTTCTATAAATTCGTGTTTTTGACTTGAAATTGTGTTAGTTAGTGTCTATGGCTCGTGTCTAGCATGAATATATGTTTTGTTTGCTCGATTTGTTGATTTGAGTAACTAGTTTGAACTTTTGAAGTGGGTTAGCTTAATCTTTGATTTTGGATGATTAAAAGTTGTTTAATTGTTAAAGTTCATGTTTTAATTGTGTTACTAGTATCATTAGCTACATTTTGATGTGTAGGTTGATTAAGAAAACTTCAAAAACCCGATTAAGGATTTTGTGATGTTTGACTAGGGTTTGATAGTTCTTGACATGAACTTTTGATGCTTGAATGCCATGAAATGTTAATTGTTAGTGTTTAGTAGTAATGTATGCTTCATTACCTTCAAAACGGCATATCATATGTGTGAATTGGATTCCCGAAACTTAAAATGCGATTGATGAACTTGAAACTTTGAAAATGGACTTTTATTGATCACTTAATGAGATTTCGGCTATTGTAAATGATGTTTGTGATTGATGAATTGTGTTTAGTTGTATTCCTTGTCAAAATACCTTTCCAACGATATAAGATACTTGTTTTGGATGTTTACGGTTTAGGATTTATGGGTATTTGAAGTTGGATTCGTGCTTGAGTGTGAAAACTGCCAGAATTCTCTGCACAGGTAATGGCGCGGCGCGCCATACACCCGCGCGGCGCGCCAAAGTGGGCTGTTCAATTTTGTCAATTTTTGAATAATGTTTGCTATGCTACGCACCCCCGATTCACATGAGACTTGTTCTAACATGCTTATACATGAATAAAAACCTCAGAAAAATAGTTCGGGACTGAACCCGAACGTGTTGACTTTTTCGTTGACTTTGACCAAGTTTGACTTTTAGTCAAACTTAACCAAACTTTTATGCAATCGTTCTAACATGCTTTTATACGTGATTCTTGTATGAAACTTGACAAATTGATTCACATGCTATATTTAATCGAGTCGTAACGAGCCATAGGACTAATTGAACACATTTCACCTGACCTTGTGTCGTAACCGGTTAATTGATACAACTTACTTGTTTAGGTCAAGGCTAAGCAACTTTCATGCACACGTTTACTTTGTGAAGTACTTTTATACTCGTGCACTCGAGGTGAGATCATAGTCCCACCTTTGCAAATACTTTTATACTTTTAAATCGTGGGCTGAGAAACATATACTTTATATACATTTATACGGTTTATACTTTCATACTTTGAATACAAATGCGAATACAAGAGCAAAGATACATACGAGTTAGAACGAAAATCCTCAAGTTCAATTACCATTAGTTACACTTGTAGGGTGTGAGCGAGAAATTATGTTGTGTGGCCATGCGGGTTTGACGAACCCTCATCTGACGGATGAAACGTATTTTCGGTATATAGTGTAGGTTCTAACACTATTATGCAGAGGTAAGATTCAGTTAAGTTTTGGTAATTGGGTGCTCGTGATACAGACAACATCTTTTGGGATGTATACGCTTGATATTCACTTTATACAAAATCTTATGGTTTACAAATAACATCTTTTGAGATGTATACTTTTTGATACAAACACATCTTTAGAGATGTATACGCTTGATACTAAACCTTGTGATTCAAAAACATACTTTTACAAATACATTTATGATCTCACTAACGTTTTTCGTTGACAGTTTTCTACATGTTTTCTCAGGTTCATACTTGGCTACTTGATAGATGCTTCCGCACTCTTTGATTACTTGATTGGAGTCAACCATGCATGCATACACTAGGGATAGCACTTTTGGATTCAAACTTTTGTTTACATACTTACGCTATTTATAGCAACTGTGTTTTTAAACTAATTATGTCGCAAGTTATTTCATTTATACTTTATGACTTTTGTAAACTTAGACTTGTTGTCGAACGGTTTTGTAAACTAAACTTGCAAGTCTTGTACCTTTCAAATGAATGCGACATAATTTTGGTCAAACGAGTCTCATATAGGGATTACGACCACGCAACGGGACCTAAGTTAACGGCGCCGTCAATAACGGTTTTGGTCGGGTCGCTACAAGTGGTATCAGAGCGTTGGTTGTAGGGAACTAGGACGTGCATTAGTGTGTCTAACAGAGTCGTTAGGACGCATTAGTGAGTCTAGACTACAACCGGATAGTTAGCATTTGCATTCTGACATACATTTGCTATAGATAGCACTTACTTGACTACTTGTGCATTATACTTGAATCATTCTTAGGCAAACTTTTTAATGGTACCCAACCTTCATCATACGAACTCGTATTCCGCCACTTTTTGGTAACACACGTAAATTCATGATTCATACACGTATGGATGACGACGACTTCATTAGTCACACTTGTTCGGGAACTCTGTCTCCCGGATTGTTATTTGCCACCGTTTCAACTTACTATCGGTTTCCCACTGGTGTTTCTTACTATCTACTTTTTGGTGTTACTACCATCACTACTCTAGGTGAGTATCGTCATCAACATTTATCACTACGGTTGCGTGCTACTCGTTATCATGACTCGTTACTCTTTTCATACCTGAATACCGTATTGTCTGACTCGAACCACATTGACGTGAACAATCATTTATACACTTCTCTCGGGGAACTCTTCTTTATAGTTGCACTAATTCTTTCGATTCAATACGAGTCACGTTAGAGACGTCGTTACACTTTGTTTATTTTAAACTTCACGATTACACGAACTTGAATCTATAGAGTGATGTGGGAATGGAGGTATGAGTTAGCGTAATATAACGACACTCGATCAACGTGGTTATATTACGGTAAGACATACCAAAGTTCTAGTGACACGTGATGGTGGTTAGACTCGATCAACCTAAACACCACCATGAGCCATGTACATGGCTTCATCTATTCATGTTGGACATCTGAAAACTCCGAGAATATTGATAACAACCATACCGGGGACACACCTTCGATTTTTGTCGAACTATACTTATGCTTCCGAATGAATTACCGATTCCTTTCGACTTCAACCGTATGTTACACGTGTATACTATCTCGTCCTCGCACAGTCTTATTGACTAACTACAATTTACTCGTTATGCTCGCATCGAGGCGGAAACTTCTCTCGCCTTACACTCGTAATTCTGGTTCAGGAAATCTTTTATTTTAAATTCTCAATGGAGAGAGACTCTTCACGTTATACTAGTATTCGCCTCGAGGGTGAATAGTCTCGACGAACGTATTTGGAAACCGATAAATCTTCCGCGACGCGAATTTTTCTTGAGAAACTTGTCCTAACAAACTTGTTCAAATATACCTTACGGAATGTACTTTGTTTCGGATCGAGATCCTCGTTTCACTTCTAGATTTCGGAGTGCCTTACAAAAAGCCTCGGGACCACGTTTAGACATGAGTACCTCGTACCATCCAAAACCCAACGGACCGAACAAACATACGATTCAAACCTTGGAAACCGTAATACGAATTTGTGTTACCAACTTCAAACCACTTGAGAAAAGTCTTGCCTTTAACCAGAATCTCTTACCATGATAGTTATCATTCGATTCTTAACGTCACACCTTTTGAAACCACATGTGACCGGAAACGTCATTCTCTTTTGTCGAACAAAGTAAACGATGATCAATTCACCGGGGCCGAGTTTATTCATGAGCAACTGAGAAAATTTATTCATATTCAAGAAAGACCCAACACGACTCGTAGTCGCCCAGAGAGATTGCCAATGTTAGACGTAAACCTTTCGAGTTCCATGTGGGAAACCGCGTCACGTTAGAAGTCGCACCTTGAGGAGGTGTAAACCGTTTCGGGAAACATAGGAATGCTAAATCCGCGATATACTAATCCTTTTTGAAACCATGGAGCGTATTGTACCCGTTGCTTGTCATCTAGATTTTCCGACTCATTTGAGTCTCCGTTCATCCTACATAGAACCTGAAGACGTAACTTGCTATCCCCTTCGATGAGCTTGCTATCGATGGTACACTCCACTTCCTAGGAGAACCGGTTGAAATTATGAATCGTGAAACCAAACTTCAATCCAACGTAAAAAAAAAAAATCCCGACCGTCGAAGTTCGTTGAAATGCCCAAGGACGTACCTTCACTTATCCGTAGAATTTACAACGCAAGATCTCGAGGAAGATTCAACAACTACTACTTCCAACTAAATTTTGGGACGAAATTTCTTTTGAGGTGTGGATAATGTAACATCCCGCGTTTTTTCGTTAAATTTATTTTAACACCGTCTTTTTTTTTTAAATAATATCCCTCGTTATTTAATTTTAACGTCACCCGTTTACACGAGCGTTTTTAAAATATTCGTTTGGTTAATTCCCGCACCCGCTTTGAAACTCGAGGGACCAAAGTTGCAAAGGGGCCTAACTAGTGACTAGGTCAACTAGTCAAACCCCATCTCATCCATTCATTATCACCACCCACCTTCATCCTTCCCTTTCTCTCTACTTCTCATTTTTGAACACAAACCCCAACTTCATAAAATCATCATCTAAATTCGGGATTGGAAGCAAACTTCAAAACAAATTACATTTTCGTGATCCTCTCTCCATCCTCTACATTTTGATACAAATTTCATCAAGTTTGGGTAACTTTCTAAAAACTCTAGATTTCTATAAATTCGTGTTTTTGACTTGAAATTGTGTTAGTTAGTGTCTATGGCTCGTGTCTAGCATGAATATATGTTTTGTTTGCTCGATTTGTTGATTTGAGTAACTAGTTTGAACTTTTGAAGTGGGTTAGCTTAATCTTTGATTTTGGATGATTAAAAGTTGTTTAATTGTTAAAGTTCATGTTTTAATTGTGTTACTAGTATCATTAGCTACATTTTGATGTGTAGGTTGATTAAGAAAACTTCAAAAACCCGATTAAGGATTTTGTGATGTTTGACTAGGGTTTGATAGTTCTTGACATGAACTTTTGATGCTTGAATGCCATGAAATGTTAATTGTTAGTGTTTAGTAGTAATGTATGCTTCATTACCTTCAAAACGGCATATCATATGTGTGAATTGGATTCCCGAAACTTAAAATGCGATTGATGAACTTGAAACTTTGAAAATGGACTTTTATTGATCACTTAATGAGATTTCGGCTATTGTAAATGATGTTTATGATTGATGAATTGTGTTTAGTTGTATTCCTTGTCAAAATACCTTTCCAACGATATAAGATAATTGTTTTGGATGTTTACGGTTTAGGATTTATGGGTATTTGAAGTTGGATTCGTGCTTGAGTGTGAAAACTGCCAGAATTCTCTGCACAGGTAATGGCGCGGCGCGCCATACACCCGCGCGGCGCGCCAAAGTGGGCTGTCCAATTTTGTCAATTTTCGAATAATGTTTGCTATGCTACGCACCCCCGATTCACATGAGACTTGTTCTAACATGCTTATACATGAATAAAAACCTCAGAAAAATAGTTCGGGACCGAACCCGAATGTGTTGACTTTTTCGTTGACTTTGACCAAGTTTGACTTTTAGTCAAACTTAACCAAACTTTTATGCAATCGTTCTAACATGCTTTTATACGTGATTCTTGTATGAAACTTAACAAATTGATTCACATGCTATATTTAATCGAGTCGTAACGAGCCATAGGACTAATTGAACACATTTCACCTGACCTTGTGTCGTAACCGGTTAATTGATACAACTTACTTGTTTAGGTCAAGGCTAAGCAACTTTCATGCACACGTTTACTTTGTGAAGTACTTTTATACTCGTGCACTCGAGGTGAGATCATAGTCCCACCTTTGCAAATACTTTTATACTTTTAAATCGTGGGCTGAGAAACATATACTTTATATACATTTATACGGTTTATACTTTCATACTTTGAATACAAATGCGAATACAAGAGCAAAGATACATACGAGTTAGAACGAAAATCCTCAAGTTCAATTACCATTAGTTACACTTGTAGGGTGTGAGCGAGAAATTATGTTGTGTGGCCATGCGGGTTTGACGAACCCTCATCTGACGGATGAAATGTATTTTCGGTATATAGTGTAGGTTCTAACACTATTATGCAGAGGTAAGATTCAGTTAAGTTTTGGTAATTGGGTGCTCGTGATACAGACAACATCTTTTGGGATGTATACGCTTGATATTCACTTTATACAAAATCTTATGGTTTACAAATAACATCTTTTGAGATGTATACTTTTTGATACAAACACATCTTTAGAGATGTATACGCTTGATACTAAACCTTGTGATTCAAAAACATACTTTTACAAATACATTTATGATCTCACCAACGTTTTTCGTTGATAGTTTTCTACATGTTTTCTCAGGTTCATACTTGGCTACTTGATACATGCTTCCGCACTCTTTGATTACTTGATTGGAGTCAACCATGCATGCATACGTTAGGGATAGCACTTTTGGATTCAAATTTTTGTTTACATACTTACGCTATTTATAGCAACTGTGTTTTTAAACTAATTATGTCGCAAGTTATTTCATTTATACTTTATGACTTTTGTAAACTTAGACTTGTTGTCGAACGTTTTTGTAAACTAAACTTGCAAGTCTTGTACCTTTCAAATGAATGCGACATAATTTTGGTCAAACGAGTCTCATATAGGGACTACGACCACGCAACGGGACCTAAGTTAACGGCGCCGTCAATAACGGTTTTGGTCGGGTCGCTATAAAAACCATAGGGACGAATCATATAATTTTAAAGAGATAGGGACGAGCAACATAATTTACATTAAATCACAGGGACCACCGCCGTTGATATTTAAAACCATAGGGACGAACCATGTAATTTTTAAGAGATTAGGACGAGCGGCGTAATTTATAACAAACCACAGGGACCATTGGTGTAATTTACTCATTTTATTATTATGCCTAAATAATTGTAGGTCCTCCTCAAAGCACAAGTTTCAATTATAATATTATGTCGAATAATTTTAAATTAGATTGTTCAACTTTTCAAGTCTCACATATTCATAATTAATTTACAACCAACCCATTTATCATTTTTGTAACAAGTCTGATATATCCGTATTTGATAAACTTATGTATTGATTTTAATTGTACGTTTATCTATATTATATATAATAACAAAGTCATCTTTTGCTAATCATTTTCAAAAAAAATTAAATGGAGAAGAAGTGACCCTTGGATCAAAAACTAACTTTCAATATCATCCACTAGATCAAGTGATCACTCAACAATGGTCTCTCTCCTCTTTTTCTATTGTTTATTGACAATATACCCTCAAAATAGCACGGAGTGAAAACACGGGGTCTGCTACTCTTCTCATTATCACAAAATCCCTGAAACAAGTTGAATACAAAATACACCTCTCTCTCTACAATGGGACGATGGAAGAGATCGATAAGAAACCACAAACAATTAGGGTTCTTATAGTAGCAGATGCAGATCGACACTATGTGCATTCGGTGATGAACAAATGGCGTTTTACAATCGTATACAAAGCATTCACCCATCCAAAATTAATTTTAGGGTTTGAAAACGAATTCAGGAATAACTCACAATCGATTGAATCGTCGCCGTAAGCATTTAAATATGGGGTTCTGAAAGGTTTGATAGTGAACTTTAATTGCTGTTTATTCCATCTGTCACTATGTATATGATTTGTGATAAAAAAAAAAAAACATTTAGCCCTAATTTCATGTAAATTTTTGTTTTCAATTGCCGTGGTTTAATTCTTTTTGCAAGAACTTTGATTGCTGTCAATTTTGTTTATAAGATATCTGTGAATTTTGGATATCTTCATCGAAATCTTTGACTTATGGTAACCTTTGTTTTCTATTTTACTGTAGATACTGCACATTTGTGTACTTGCATTTGAACTGAAAACAATTTATAGAATGTCTCTCTTAACTTAAAAAAGAATTTGTGTATATCTGATTAAGCTGTGTTTTTTCATATGTTTATATTTAAAGCAATACAAACATGTGCAAAGTTGTATCTTCTCTTTCTTTTCTTATTCTCCTCACATAATAGATGTTAAAGCCCGTGTTGTATTCAATGAAAAACTTTATGGAATTGAATCATCTGGAGAGCTTATTGGTGACGGGTATGAAAAATCCTCTAAAGAAGCAACCATTGCTACAATAGAGGTGAACGTTGTCTACTTAACTACACAGTGTAAATCAAACACATAAGCTAAAAAATGCACTTTAAACTTTATTATGTTTTAGAACGATTTTGATGTTTAGACATCCGTAAGTTAGGCTGCAAGTATTGAGAGACACTGAAGAATTTATTCTATAGAGAAGGATAAGAAATGCACTTTAAGAGCACAATGTCTGGTTTGAGTCATGCAGGTGTTTTTATGAGAACTTGTCGTTATATTCCATAGTTAGTATCATAATCCTAACTATGTTAAGTCTTTGTCAATTATTATTTCTTACGTAGTTATAATAACTTAGGTATGTACAAACACAAGTTATAAAATTCCACGTTGGATGAAATAATAATGGATACAGCATACCACAACTGTAGATGAATAGTGGATTCACTTGGTAATTTGAGTACATTCAAATGTGGATTTTATAACTTGGTAATTTGTACACATTCAAATGTGGATTCGCTTGGTAATTTCATCCAAATTTATGGATTCACTTGATTACCAAATACTGTCATGACTTACAAATATGTACATGTATTTATAATATGATGTATTTTTATATTTTGACAGATCTTTTATTACAGTTTGTACTTTAATTGTTATTGTTACTCATGGTCTTGGATTAGATGGTTGATGAATATATTCTGTCGCGAAAGACTGATCAGGCACCAGTTGAAATCACATATGGAAAAGTAAACCAGCCCATTGAAGTTCCACAGGTTCGATCACATAACTATTATAATCTTTTATGCATGTTTTGTTGTATGAAAGGCACAGGTATTATGATTTATTTAGTCGCTTATTTCCATAACTACAATTTGTATCTTTGAGCTCTGAATGAGGGTCAGGATGAAACTAAAATAGGTGCATGGTCCTAATGGGTTAACCAACCTAAGACAATTGGTGTTATCAGAAATGGGGTGAATGGGTCATTATTAACAAAGGTGCAGTTTCCATTAAACTTCTTGGCATATTAAAGATGAAGTATAACCTTAATCAACTCATCCACAAGTATATTCATTAATATTGACTCTGTAAATGTGAGTACCATTTGATTGTTAATGTATTATATGTATTATTAAAATTGCATCTTTATTTATATAATTTATCAACCCTTGCAATTTTATGCAGGTCTGTAGTTACCTCTTGATGATTCAGCAACCACATAGGTAAGTTTTATATAAATTCAATACAGACTGATAGTATTACCATTTTTTCAGGGTTATTAAGAATTCAATACAGACTGATAGTATTACCATTTTTTTCTAACTCTAATATTGTTATTGATTTAAATATTCAGAGAATTAGATGTATTAGCTCTAAATGGGTAGAGAAACGTATAAGGTTTTCCGTGTTTGTTTACTCAGGGAAGATGTGCGCGGTTATCCCCTGACCGTGTCCTATTGTTAAATGCATATACTACATATTTGTTTTGAGTTTTCTACTTTTATAGTTCTATGTGTATCCATAGTGATGATTTATTCGAAGATCGATATTCTTATTTCTGATGGTTGATTTTGTTGTTTCATAATTATTTCAATGTTATTTGATAGTGTGATGAGCTAAAAGAGCATGGTGCCTTGGCAGGTAAAACTCTTGCAGAAGTAATTGAGAAGTGCATGTACACAATTGGGATGCTATCATGTCCTCATGCAGCTCTTTCTGTTAGTAGAGATTTTACTAAAATCCAAACGTTGAACTTATGGTCTGTTTATTATCTCAGCATGTTGTATATAGTTTTACAACTTTAAGACACCGTACCTTACATCTTCTATCATGCCGATTATTTAATTTTTGAGTCATTTTTCGTTATAGGTGGAATCTTGAAGAAATTTACGGCGGGATCGGTTACATTGACATGTAAACTGTTGGTGCTGAAACTTACCCTGAAGTTAGTGAGGTTTCAGTTGCCTCTTATCTTAGATAGTCATATACCGGGTTTAACATTCGTTTAATCACTAATGGTACATCTTGAATGTTTACACCAATTTCAACCCATTTATCTTATAAACTGGTTGTGTATGCCATAGTTTGTCTTTAACGGGTCTATGGTAATTTAGTACACCAACACAACCAAAATGTATTTGCTTTAATTTGAATGTTTCATTATCATCGCAATGCTTCAACATTCTAAATAACCGTATTTAAAGACGTTCGTTATATGTAAAGTAAAAAAAGAAAAAAAGTATGTTAGTTGCCTGATCTAATCCGTCCCGTTTTAGAAATTAGTTATTTTGATCCAAGTTGTATGTGATATGTTACCCATCCCGCTCATTATACCGCCTTTAATGCATAGTTTAATATCCGCATTGTAACATCCCTCCTTTTTCCGTTAAATTTATTTTTAACACCGTCTTTTTTTAAATAATACCTTTCGTTATTTAAATTCGTAGTTTCCGTTGACTAACGTTCATAATAATTCCGTCATTTAATTATAACATCACTCGTTTACTCGAGCGTTTTTAAAATATTCGTTTGGTTAATTCCCGCACCCGCTTTGAAACTTGAGGGACTAATCTTGGCACTTGGCCAAATTTTGGTAACTAGTCACCACCACCTCCCACCATCTCATCCATTCATTTCTCACTTCATCTTCTCCCTCTTTTTCTCTCTTCCATTTTAGAACTCAAACACCCATCTTTATAAAATCATCATCTAAATCCGGATCAAGAAGGAAACATCAAAACAAATTACATTTTCGTGATCCTCTCTTCATCCTCTACATTTTGGTACCAATTTCATCAAGTTTGGGTAACATTTCTAAAACTCTAGATTTTCTCTAAATTCGTGTTTTTATACTTGAAATGGTGTTAGTTAGTGTCTATGGCTCGTGTGTAACATGAATATATATTTTGTTTGCTCGATTTGTTGTTTTAAGTAACTAATTTGAACATTTGAAATGGGTTTGCTTAATCTTGCATTTTGGAAGATTAAATGTTGTTTGATTGTTAAAGTTCATGTTTTAATTGTGTTACTAGTATCACTAGCTTCGTTTTGATGCGTAGGTTGATTAAGAAAACTTCAAACACATGATTATTGATTTTTGTGAATTTTGGTTAGGGTTTGATAGACTTTGAAATGAACTTTTGATGCGTTGAATGCTTGTTAATGTTGTTAGTAAGTGTTTAGATGCATTGTATGCTTAATTACCTTCGAAACGGCATATCGTATGTGTAAATTGGATTCCCGAATCATAAAATACGTTTTACGAACTTGAAACTTTGAAAATAAACCTTTCTTGATCAATTGACGAGTTTTCGGTTATTGTAATTAATGTTTTTGCTTGTGAAAGGTAGTTAATTGTATTCCTTGTCAAAAGAGCTTTCCAATGATATAAGATGCGTATTCTAAGTGTTTACGGTTTGCGTTTTGTGCTAAATTGAATTTTGGATCAAGACTTGAACTTTTGAAACTGACCAGGTACCAGGCCACGCCTAATGTCGCGGCGCGACACCTCTGGCCGCGGCGCGGCAATAGCCGTGTTTGGGTTCTGACCTACTTTGTCAAATTTCGAAAAATGTTTGCTATGCTACGCACCTCTGATTCACATGTAACTTGTTCTAACATGCTTATATATGAATAAAAAAATCAGAAAAATAGTTCGGGACCCGACCCGATCCCGTTGACTTTTTCGTTGACTTTGACCAAGTTTGACTTTTAGTCAGACTTAACAAAACACTTATACAATCGTTCTAATCTTATTTTATACTTGATTCTGTCATGAAACTTGACAACGTGATTCACATGCTATATAATCGAGTCGTAATGAGCCATAGGACTAATTGAACACATTTCGCCCGACCTTGTGTCGTAACCGGTTAATTGATACAACTTACTTGTTTAGGTCAAGGCTAAGCAACATTCATGCACACGTTTACTTTGTGAAGTACATTTATACTCGTGCACTCGAGGTGAGATCATAGTCCCATCTTTCAACAACTTTTATACTTTTAAATCATGGGATGAGAAACATATACGATTTTATACTACATACTTTTACACTTTGAACACAAGTACGGAAACGAACATTCCACGTGCGGGTTTGAACAAAAAGCCTCAATTCAATTATCATTAGTTACACTTGCAGGGTGTAAACGTGAACTTATATTATGTGATCACATGGGCTTGACGAGCCTCATTCGGACGGTTCGCTACCGTTAGCGGATGAAATATATTTTCGGGTCTAGTGTATGTTCTAACACTACGCAAAGGGTGCAAAACAGTTAAGTTTGATAATTGGGTGCCCGGGATACAAATAACAACTTTTGGAATGCAAATGATTTTGATAATCATCTTATATTAAATCTTGTGGTTCAAATACAACGTTTACTAAAACACCTATGATTTCATCAACGTTTTTCGTTGACAGTTTTCTATATGTTTCTCAGGTTCATACATGGCTATTTGATACATGATTCCGCGTACACTCATACTTGCTTGGGGTCAAGCATACATACATGCATACGCTAGTTGTAGTAACCCAAACTAATCCTCCCGAACGAAGTCATCAACAGTTGGTCCCATTGCGATGATCGACTCCAAGTAATATCCTTAATTTGAGCTAATGCACAGCGGAAGACTTAATTCGTACCTGAGAATAACATGCTTTAAAAAGTCAACATAAAGTTGGTGAGATATATAGATTTGATGCTAGCAGCGTTATAACAATGGACCACAAGATTTCATGTTCATAAACATAATACACTCGCAAGTGTATGAAAAGTATTCCAAGCAGTGGGCACCCGGTAACTAGCCTTAACAAGAGTGTGTACCCCTGAGTTATATAATATGTGCACCGAATCAAGTGCGTTCCGTTAACCTCGAAGTACTAAACACCCGTTCTTCTAGTTTACTAGAACAACATCTGGGTGGGGGTGTAAAACCCGATAGATCTATCTTTAGGATTCGCGCCTACCAGTTCATAAACCAATAGTTAAAGTTACCAAGCTAGGGGATTTTTGATTCAAACCCATGTAGAACGTAATTTTAGTCACTTGTGTCCATAACGTAAATCATTTATAAAAACAGTGCATGTATTCTCATCCCAAAAATATTTAAAGTTCAAAAAGGGACTATATACTCACCTAATGTATTTTGTAGTAAAAATACATATAACACCATTTGTAACTTATAAGGTTGGCCTTCGATTCACGAACCTATATCATTTATATATTTATTAACACATAATCGTAATCGAACAAAATTTAAATATTATATCCTAAATTACATATTATATATATTGAATTTTTATATATATATTTCAAATGATTAATATTAATATATATATATATATATATATATATATATATATATATATATATATATATATATATATATATATATCTGATGAAAATATCTAATTTGTTATTTATGAATATTTATAAAAAAAAAAATTGATTATTGTGATTAATACATACATATAACCTTAAAACTTTTAATTTCATAATAATTTTAATGTTAACAATTTTGATAATACTAATAAGAATAATACTAATATTTATAAAATAACTTTTATTAAATTCATAAGAATAAAATTAATAATAATAAACTTAATCCTAATAATAATAATACTAATTATAAAGAAATAAAAAGAAGAAATGTTATACCCTTAAATAAGTTTTCTTAAAAAAAATGCCCACAACGGGACTCGAACCCGTGACCTCACGCCCACACAACACTCCTCCTAACCATTGCTCTATCCGTTCATTTCTGTTATACTTTCTGATTAGAACCATATGAAGTATTTCGGTTTTTGTTTTTCCCATGCAAAACCCACTTAACAAACGAGTCCCTTTACAAACTTAAAACCCATTTAGCAGCCCATAATTCAGTCTCTAGTCCAACAGCAAAAACAGCCCAAGGCTGATACGGTACTCCTTTAAAACATAGGATTCGAACAGAAAAAAAATATAAGCCATCATTATTAACTTTCCACCTTATAATCCACTATCAATTGATTATTTGGAAGTGGGTACACAATAATTAAAAGTCATCGGCCAGATTTATAAAAGAGAAGGGGAACGTGTAATTCCATTTTACTTCCCTATTTAAAAGATCGATGCAAACGTTATTCTCTTTTCTCTTTTTTTTTTATTCGAAAGACAGAAGGAAGAGTAAACCTTCTGCAGCAAACAATAAATAGTGGTAGATGTGGTTGTGGTTCGAATAGAGAAGGAAGTAGAAATAGCGGGCTTCTTGTGTTCATTACTCGGTTATAAACAGGAACGAAGCAGTTCAATGGTGTTGGTGTCTTAGAATAGTGCAGATCTTGGTGGTTTGAGGTGGTAGTGTTTACGAAGGGAGCAAGACAAAGAGAGTGTCGTTTATTGAGGGTTGAAGGGTGGTGTTCGAGAGTGGTCCAAAGGTGGTGATTACTCAATGGTGTTGGTTATTTATTAATCGAAAAGAAACAGAAACATGGTATATCAGCTATTATCGAATCATCTTTGAACTGAACAATAATTAAACGGGTGGGTTTGTGTATTGTTCGGATAGAAGAAACAAAAGCGTGTGAAAGAATAGAATGATGACAATCAAATACGGTCTCAAGGTGGTTCTTGTGATTGTGATGTGAGTGTAACAAAAACAGTTTTTCAAGGGTGATAAGTGGCGGTGGTTATTGCAGGTGGCGGCTGTAGACGGTGGCAAGGTAGCAGAGATCAAAGTTTGCAAAGTGATGATGATCTCTCATAACTGGATTTGATCGAATTTTATAAAAAAAAATAAAGATATTAGATGGTTAATCAGTTCTCTCGCAAACATAAAGGATAATTGGTTGATTTATATAATACTGATAAATGTTAATCAAAATCACGAGCAAACAGAAAAAAAATAAAGTGAAGGAGACAGGTTTGGATAGTTAGATGATAGAATAACACGTGATGATAATTTTAACAGATTATATGGAATACCGTTTTTTATATATATATATATATATATATATATATATATATATATATATATATATATATATATATATATATATATATATATATATATATATATATATATATATATATATATATATATATATATATATATATATATATATATATATATAGTAATTAATAATTAATAATAAATATATGTAATTAATAATATCTCTGTTAATAATATAATAATAATAATAATAATAATAATAAGAATATGCATATTAATATTAATACGAATGATGACATTAATAACTTTAATTAAAATGATTGTTTTAATAATTAAGTTAATAATAATACATTTATCAATCATAATAGTATTTAAAATTATAATATTCATAGTAATAATCAAAATTATATAATAATGATAGTAATAATAGTAATACTAATAAATATTATTAGTGACCCTAATAATAATACTAGTTATGATAATATCGATAACAAAATAACAATTCATACATTTTAAATTTCATATCTTATACCTTGTTAACGTTAACAATTAATAGATATATATCATATATACACATAAATGTTCGTGAATTGTCAGGCTTGGTCAAAAGGGTAACTAATCATCCAGATATAGATTTCAAACTTTCTAGATTCAAAATTAGGGTTTTTGCTTATCGTGTCGGAAACATATAAAGAATAAGGTTTAAATTTGGTCGGAAATTTCCGGGTCGTTACAGTACCCACCCGTTAAAGAAATTTCGTCCCCGAAATTTGGTAGAGGTTGTCATAAATAATAATAGGAATGTTTTCATGACGAATATGAGATAATAACGGAGTTTTATCATTATTGATAGATATAGATAAAACATTTCGATCATGTGAAGCGTACAAGTGAAGCTATCACAAAAGAGTGAAATGAGTAATATGGTATCTTTTTACTGATGACGTGGTTATAATTGATTTCCGGAATTCATGAGATTTAAAGAAAATTGTTCGTAATAAGATTTGGTTCTTCGGCGATTTAGGAAACAGAATCTCTTTTGATTTAATGCGGCAAATCTGTTGTGATTTCTTTGTCGGATATTTCACTTATAAAACTACTCCCTTCGTTTCTTCTTCCCGTCCTCAAGTCAAGCGAGTAATGGTTCGGAATTCGTAGGTATAAGATTTGAAATGAACATAGCTATTATTCTCAGAAAGAAATGGTAATGGCACGACTTTGATTTGTCAAATTACCATAATATCCAGAAAGATAGAACTATCAAGATGATTTGTTCTTAATACGTTTCGGAATTGTAAGAGTCATGTAACATGGCACATGATGACGGTACTGTGAATCATCACATTCCATTAGAAACTTAACATGGCTTACTATAATATAATGAAGTTGATCAAGTTTCATTATATTATACTAATTCATGCATCAGTTCCTAACACTGCTTCAGAACATTCCTATTTTAAACTCGAAAGTTTTAGAGCTTAGAAACTAACACAGTTTCCTTGGTATTGTAACGCAGAAATTACGGAAAGATAAATGATCTCAGATAGAGATAGTTGTGAAAATATCTCCTGAAATATAGAGAACATGTATAACAGAAAATATGAAGATATTTTATAATATCTAAGATAAGATAATAATGAAGATTATCATCCGGAAAGGTTTAGAATATCGAGTAGGGTTCTTACTAACGATTTCAGCAGGTTCTGAATCGTTTGGATTCTGTGAACGCAGATTCAGTTCTTGTGATTTATCCACACCTTCCTTCATACTTTGCTCCATCCGTTTTCCAGTTCCAAATCTCCCCTCTTTCTGAGCTTTACCAACACATGATGCTTTATCGTCATCTTTTGACCGTTAAGGTCGTTTACGGTTTTTGATGCTTTATCAGCATTTCAAGAATTACTTCATAGTCCAGGGTGTTTTTCAGAAACTTCTCATTCAAAGTATGAAATTCTTAGGGATAGACGCTATAGGTATAACTGGAGAAGTTCTGCGAGATTTTCAAGATACTAATTGCGGGTTCTGCCCAAGAGATAACAAATTGCTGATACATCTGGCGATGATTTCATGGAATATAAAAGGTTCTCCGGTAATGATGGCGAAAGGGCAAGGTATAAATATCGAGGTTATAATAAAAGTAGTCTTACTGAGAAGTCGAAGTGGAGCTGTGACAAAATTTAGCTTCTTGGAAAGAAGTTGTAAGGTTGTTTTTGCTAATAAAGGATGAGGAATTCGACGCGAATACGTTTTAACTATATCTTTGGTTTCGAATGTTTTTCAGGTGCATAACTATATGCATAAATCTTTCTTTCGTAGACGAGGTGCGGCTGATTCAACTTCTCGATCGAGGTGTTTTAAAAAAACACGAAAAGATTTTGAATGCGAATTGTAATTGCTAAGATACGAATGAGGTTTAGGATAAAATCAAGTGGCAAACTTGAAGATTAATTTAGTTTCATATGTTATAATCAACATTTTAATTTATTTTACTTGTCCAAAGTTAACAGTCCAATAGTCCAATGGTTCAATGATTCATATATAATTTAATATATAATATTCAAATTAAATAATACGTATCGTGACCCGGGTACCGGTCTCGGTGTCGATCACAACTCAAAGTATATATATATATTTTGGAATCAACTCCAACCCTGTATAGCCAACTCCCACCTTCACATATAGAGTGTCTACGGTTGTTCCGAAATATATATATAGATGGGTCGATATGATAAGTCGAAACCTTGCATACGTGTCCCGTTATTTTAAAGTGCGTAAAAGTAAATAACAGAAATTAAATGACGATAAATAAAATTGCGAGAATGTAAATTGCGATATATTAAATGTTAATCAGTTAGCTGGGAACAGTTAGCCGGAACAGTTAGCGTGGAATCCTTAATAGGTTTTCAATTAATTAATTCGTGTGTTTCTAACAAATTTTATTTTGTCCAATGTTTTCTTCTTTATGCCACTTGTTGGATTCTGATAGATCAAAATCCGAATATGAAATTTGAATGGAAATGGTTATTCTGGGGTGAACAGATACGTATATTTAGTGATTGTAAGAAGAATAGCAAAGGACCGTTGAATCAGATTCGAAGAATGTACAGTGTAACTTATTAATGTGAAATTTAAATATTCCTCGGGTACTACCCACCCGTTAAAATATTTTCATCATTAACAGTTTGTACAAAAGAATTTTTAATTACAATCTTTATGAAAATATACTTGCATATATATTTTCTTCAGATGTATTCATAGATTTAATGAGTCAATAAGATATTAAACTCATTTGATTTATCGCTACTACGAGATTACATAATCTCTAAAACTTTAGAAATTACATAATCGCCATGACGAGCGAAGATGAATGAGGTAGAACGATACGTAAAGCGGAGATAATCGATGTAGAACGATATGTAGAACGAAGATCATACTTGAAGTACAGATGGTGATATTGAGGCGTGTGAGGTTGATATCCGAAGTATAGATCGTGATGTTGAAATTTTACGACGCGATTGTGGTTTGGGGGTGATAAGGATATCATTGACGTTGATGATGGTGATGATATTGATAGTGCTGGTACTGAAGATTGCGGTGTTGATGTTACTGGAGGTACTGGTTATGCTGTCGGTGCTGCCGCTGATGTTTGTAACCTTCGCACCAGGTTCTCCAAAGCCGTCACACGAGCGTGTAGTTCGTTAACTTCTGCTAGTACACCGGGATGATTGGCGGTCGAAGCGAGCGGATGAACAAGATTTGCGATATGGGATATTATGTAATCGTGACGAGATTCTCTAGGAATGAGCGAGAAAATGATGTTTTCGAATAGGTTCGTCGGTAAGTGCTTCAGGTTCATCGCCAAGAGGTAATTGGATGGATGGAAAGGATCTTCAATGTGAAATGATTTCCGGATATCGGATGATATTCTAACTATATAGAATATCTATATGTAATACTAAAGATTTCGTAGGCTACAAAGGATGTTACGGCATATATCAGGCAAATCTACAGATACGCCAAGATAGGAATTATCAGATACGTTAAGATATGAAATTCGTCTATACACTATCGATGCACTAAATGCAGTAGAGCGTGTCTAGACTTGAGAATGATAGGCAGGCAATTTTCTAAGGATGATAAGCAGATGATTTTCGACTAAAATGATAAGCAAAACTTTTGACAGGCAGACACGGTCAAAGTCCAGACTCACTAATGTATCCTAACAACTACCAGTTAGACACACTAATGCAAGGCCTGGTTCACTAAGACCAATGCTCTGATACCAACTGTAGTAACCCAAACTAATCCTCCCGAACGAAGTCATCAACAGTTGGTCCCATTGCGATGATCGACTCCAAGTAATATCCTTAATTTGAGCTAATGCACAGCGGAAGACTTAATTCGTACCTGAGAATAACATGCTTTAAAAAGTCAACATAAAGTTGGTGAGATATATAGATTTGATGCTAGCAGCGTTATAACAATGGACCACAAGATTTCATGTTCATAAACATAATACACTCGCAAGTGTATGAAAAGTATTCCAAGCAGTGGGCACCCGGTAACTAGCCTTAACAAGAGTGTGTACCCCTGAGTTATATAATATGTGCACCGAATCAAGTGCGTTCCATTAACCTCGAAGTACTAAACACCCGTTCTTCTAGTTTACTAGAACAACATCTGGGTGGGGGTGTAAAACCCGATAGATCTATCTTTAGGATTCGCGCCTACCAGTTCATAAACCAATAGTTAAAGTTACCAAGCTAGGGGATTTTTGATTCAAACCCATGTAGAACGTAATTTTAGTCACTTGTGTCCATAACGTAAATCATTTATAAAAACAGTGCATGTATTCTCATCCCAAAAATATTTAAAGTTCAAAAAGGGACTATATACTCACCTAATGTATTTTGTAGTAAAAATACATATAACACCATTTGTAACTTATAAGGTTGGCCTTCGATTCACGAACCTATATCATTTATATATTTATTAACACATAATCGTAATCGAACAAAATTTAAATATTATATCCTAAATTACATATTATATATATTGAATTTTTATATATATATTTCAAATGATTAATATTAATATATATATATATATATATATATATATATATATATATATATATATATATATATATATATATATATATATATATATATATATATATATATATATATATATATATATATATCTGATGAAAATATCTAATTTGTTATTTATGAATATTTATAAAAAAAAAATTGATTATTGTGATTAATACATACATATAACCTTAAAACTTTTAATTTCATAATAATTTTAATGTTAACAATTTTGATAATACTAATAAGAATAATACTAATATTTATAAAATAACTTTTATTAAATTCATAAGAATAAAATTAATAATAATAAACTTAATCCTAATAATAATAATACTAATTATAAAGAAATAAAAAGAAGAAATGTTATACCCTTAAATAAGTTTTCTTAAAAAAAATGCCCACAACGGGACTCGAACCCGTGACCTCACGCCCACACAACACTCCTCCTAACCATTGCTCTATCCGTTCATTTCTGTTATACTTTCTGATTAGAACCATATGAAGTATTTCGGTTTTTGTTTTTCCCATGCAAAACCCACTTAACAAACGAGTCCCTTTACAAACTTAAAACCCATTTAGCAGCCCATAATTCAGTCTCTAGTCCAACAGCAAAAACAGCCCAAGGCTGATACGGTACTCCTTTAAAACATAGGATTCGAACAGAAAAAAAATATAAGCCGTCATTATTAACTTTCCACCTTATAATCCACTATCAATTGATTATTTGGAAGTGGGTACACAATAATTAAAAGTCATCGGCTAGATTTATAAAAGAGAAGGGGAACGTGTAATTCCATTTTACTTCCCTATTTAAAAGATCGATGCAAACGTTATTCTCTTTTCTCTTTTTTTTTTATTCGAAAGACAGAAGGAAGAGTAAACCTTCTGCAGCAAACAATAAATAGTGGTAGATGTGGTTGTGGTTCGAATAGAGAAGGAAGTAGAAATAGCGGGCTTCTTGTGTTCATTACTCGGTTATAAACAGGAACGAAGCAGTTCAATGGTGTTGGTGTCTTAGAATAGTGCAGATCTTGGTGGTTTGAGGTGGTAGTGTTTACGAAGGGAGCAAGACAAAGAGAGTGTCGTTTATTGAGGGTTGAAGGGTGGTGTTCGAGAGTGGTCCAAAGGTGGTGATTACTCAATGGTGTTGGTTATTTATTAATCGAAAAGAAACAGAAACATGGTATATCAGCTATTATCGAATCATCTTTGAACTGAACAATAATTAAACGGGTGGGTTTGTGTATTGTTCGGATAGAAGAAACAAAAGCGTGTGAAAGAATAGAATGATGACAATCAAATACGGTCTCAAGGTGGTTCTTGTGATTGTGATGTGAGTGTAACAAAAACAGTTTTTCAAGGGTGATAAGTGGCGGTGGTTATTGCAGGTGGCGGCTGTAGACGGTGGCAAGGTAGCAGAGATCAAAGTTTGCAAAGTGATGATGATCTCTCATAACTGGATTTGATCGAATTTTATAAAAAAAAATAAAGATATTAGATGGTTAATCAGTTCTCTCGCAAACATAAAGGATAATTGGTTGATTTATATAATACTGATAAATGTTAATCAAAATCACGAGCAAACAGAAAAAAAATAAAGTGAAGGAGACAGGTTTGGATAGTTAGATGATAGAATAACACGTGATGATAATTTTAACAGATTATATGGAATACCGTTTTTTTTTATATATATATATATATATATATATATATATATATATATATATATATATATATATAGTAATTAATAATTAATAATAAATATATGTAATTAATAATATCTCTGTTAATAATATAATAATAATAATAATAATAATAATAATAAGAATATGCATATTAATATTAATACGAATGATGACATTAATAACTTTAATTAAAATGATTGTTTTAATAATTAAGTTAATAATAATACATTTATCAATCATAATAGTATTTAAAATTATAATATTCATAGTAATAATCAAAATTATATAATAATGATAGTAATAATAGTAATACTAATAAATATTATTAGTGACCCTAATAATAATACTAGTTATGATAATATCGATAACAAAATAACAATTCATACATTTTAAATTTCATATCTTATACCTTGTTAACGTTAACAATTAATAGATATATATCATATATACACATAAATGTTCGTGAATTGTCAGGCTTGGTCAAAAGGGTAACTAATCATCCAGATATAGATTTCAAACTTTCTAGATTCAAAATTAGGGTTTTTGCTTATCGTGTCGGCAACATATAAAGAATAAGGTTTAAATTTGGTCGGAAATTTCCGGGTCGTTACACTAGTGATAGCACCTTTGGATTCAAACATGTTGTTTACATACTTACGCTATTTATAGCAAACCGTGACTTTCAACTTATATTATGTCGCAAGTTATTTCATTTATACTTTACAACTTTTGTAAACTTAAGATTGTTGTCGAACCGTTTGGTAAACTAAACTTTGTAAGTTTTGTATATTTCAAATGAATGCGACATAATTTTGGTCAAACGAGTCTCATATAGGGACTACGACCACGTAACGGGACCTAAGTTAGCGGCGCCGTCAATGACGATTTTGTCGGGTCGCTACAGATGGTATCAGAGCGTTGGTTGTAGGGAACTAGGATGTGCATTAGTGTGTCTGACAGAGTCGTTAGGACGCATTAGTGAATCTAGACTACAACCGGATAGTTAATCATTGCATCCTGACTTGCATTTGCTATAGATAGCACTTACTTGACTATTTGTGCATATAGATAGTTAATCATTGCATCCTGACTATTTGTACTTGAATCTTTCTTAGGTGAACTCCATAATGGTACCAAACTTTCATCATACGAATCCGTATTCTGCCACTTCCTGGTAACACACGTAAATTCGAGATTCATGCGCGTAAGGATGACAACGACTTCATTGGTCACACTTGTCCGGGAACCCTGTCTCCCAGATTATGATTTCACCAACGTTTTTCGTTGACAGTTTTCTATATGTTTCTCAGGTTCATACATGGCTATTTGATACATGATTCCGCGTACACTCATACTTGCTTGGGGTCAAGCATACATACATGCATACGCTAGTGATAGCACCTTTGGATTCAAACATGTTGTTTACATACTTACGCTATTTATAGCAAACCGTGACTTTCAACTTATATTATGTCGCAAGTTATTTCATTTATACTTTACAACTTTTGTAAACTTAAACTTGTTGTCGAACCGTTTGGTAAACTAAACTTTGTAAGTTTTGTATATTTCAAATGAATGCGACATAATTTTGGTCAAACGAGTCTCATATAGGGACTACGACCACGTAACGGGACCTAAGTTAGCGGCGCCGTCAATGACGATTTTGTCGGGTCGCTACAGATGGTATCAGAGCGTTGGTTGTAGGGAACTAGGATGTGCATTAGTGTGTCTGACAGAGTCGTTAGGACGCATTAGTGAATCTAGACTACAATCGGATAGTTAATCATTGCATCCTGACTTGCATTTGCTATAGATAGCACTTACTTGACTATTTGTGCATATATACTTGAATCTTTCTTAGGTGAACTCCATAATGGTACCAAACTTTCATCATACGAATCCGTATTCTGCCACTTCCTGGTAACACACGTAAATTCGAGATTCATGCTCGTAAGGATGACAACGACTTCATTGGTCACACTTGTCCGGGAACCCTGTCTCCCAGATTATGATTTCACCAACGTTTTTCGTTGACAGTTTTCTATATGTTTCTCAGGTTCATACATGGCTATTTGATACATGATTTCACGTACACTCATACTTGCTTGGGGTCAAGCATACATACATGCATACGCTAGTGATAGCACCTTTGGATTCAAACATGTTGTTTACATACTTACGCTATTTATAGCAAACCGTGACTTTCAACTTATATTATGTCGCAAGTTATTTCATTTATACTTTACAACTTTTGTAAACTTAAACTTGTTGTCGAACCGTTTGGTAAACTAAACTTTGTAAGTTTTGTATATTTCAAATGAATGCGACATAATTTTGGTCAAACGAGTCTCATATAGGGACTACGACCACGTAACGGGACCTAAGTTAGCGGCGCCGTCAATGACGATTTTGTCAGGTCCACCGTTTCAACTTACTATCGGTGTCACACCGGTGTTCCTTACTATCTACCACTTCTTGTTACTACCATCACTACTCTAGGTGAGTATCGTCATCGCTAATTATCACTACGGTTGCGTACTTTTTGTTATCATGATTCGTTACTCTTTTCGTGCCTAAGGGCATTATCGCTTGACTTGAACCGTAATGACGTGAACAATCCTTTATACACTTCCCTCGGGGAACGCTTCTTTATAGTTGCACTAATTCTTTCGATTCAATACGAGTCACGTTAGAGACGTCGTTACACTTTGTTTATTTTAAACTTCACGATTACACGAATTTGAATCTATAGAGTGATGTGGGAATGGAGGTATGAGTTAGCGTAATATAACGACACTCGATCAACGTGGTTATATTACGGTAAGTCATACCAAAGTTCTAATGACACATGATGGTGGTTGGACTCGATCAACCTAATCACCACCATGTGCCATGTACATGACTTTATTTTTCTTGTTTGAACATCCGAAAACTCCGAGAATACTGATAACAACCATACCCGGGACACATCTTCGATTATTGTCGAACCATATTGATGCTTCCGAATGAATGAAAAATTCTTTCGACTTCAAACATATGTTACACGTGTGTACTATCTCGTTTTCTTATAGTTTTTATAGACGAACTACAAAATGCTTGGTATGCTCACATCGAGGCGAAAACTTCTCTCGCCTTACACTCGTACATCCGTTTAAGGAAATATTTTATCTAAATTCTCAATGGAGAGAGAGACTCTTCACACTATACTAGTATTCGCCTCGAGGGTGAATAGTCCTATCGAACATTTTCAGAAACCGATAAATCTTCCGCGGCGCGAAATTCTTGAGAAACAGAAACTTGTTCCAACAAACGTTTTCACGTCCTAACAAACTCTTTCAAATATACCTTAAAGAGATGTACCTCGTTTCGGATCGAGATCCTCGTTTCACTTCTAGATTTTGGAGTGCCTCACAAAAAGTCTCGAGACCACGTTTAGACATGAGTACCGCACATCAACCACAACCCGACGGACCGAGCAAATATACGATTCAAACCTTGGAAACCGTAATACGAATTTGTGTTATCAACTTCAAATTTACTTGAGAAAAGTTTTTGCCTTTAACCAAATTCTCTTACAACGATGGTTATCATTCAAGTCTTAACGTCACACTTTCGAGGACCCGTATAGCCGTAATTGTCGTTTTCTTAAATTGTTGAACCGAAGTAGGTGACAAGCGAACCACCGGACCCGAAATCATTCATGAAACAACCGGAAAATTTTTCAATTCCAAGAAAGGCTCAAGGCGGATCATAGTCGCCAAAAGAACTATGCCGATGTTAGACGTGAACCTCTCGAATTCCAAGTGGGTAACCGCGTAACGTTAAAGTCGCACCTTGAAAAGGTGTAATCCGTTTCGGGAAACGTAGATAGCTAAATCCGCGATATTTTTAGTGCTTTTAAAATCCTGGGGCGTTTTGGACCCGTTACTAGCCGTTTAGAATTTTCAACTCATTCGAGTCTCCGTTCATCCTAAATTCTACGTATCAAACTTAAAGGCGTGTCTTGCGAAACAAGAACTTGTTATCCTCTTCGATGAACTTACTATCAACGATAAACTCCACCTCATAGGAGGACCGATTGAAACTATAAATCGTGAAACCAAACTTTAAACCAACGTAAAAACCCCGACTGCCAAAGTTCATTGAAATGCCCAAGGAAGTACCTTCACTTATTCGTAGAATTGGCAACACAAGATCTCGAGGAAGAAACAACGACTACTACTTCCAACTAAATTTCGGGACGAAATTTCTTTTAAGGTGTAGGTAATGTAACATCCCGCCTTTTTCCGTTAAATTTATTTTTAACACCGTCTTTTTTTAAATAATACCTTTCGTTATTTAAATTCGTAGTTTCCGTTGACTAACGTTCATAATAATTCCGTCATTTAATTATAACATCACTCGTTTACTCGAGTATTTTTAAACTATTCGTTTGGTTAATTCCCGCACCCGCTTTGAAACTGGAGGGACTAATCTTGGCACTTGGCCAAATTTTGGTAACTAGTCACCACCACCTCCCACCATCTCATCCATTCATTTCTCACTTCATCTTCTCCCTCTTTTTCTCTCTTCCATTTTAGAACTCAAACACCCATCTTTATAAAATCATCATCTAAATCCGGATCAAGAAGGAAACATCAAAACAAATTACATTTTCGTGATCCCCTCTTCATCCTCTACATTTTGGTACCAATTTCATCAAGTTTGGGTAACATTTCTAAAACTCTAGATTTTCTCTAAATTCGTGTTTCTATACTTGAAATGGTGTTAGTTAGTGTCTATGGCTCGTGTGTAACATGAATATATATTTTGTTTGCTCGATTTGTTGTTTTAAGTAACTAGTTTGAACATTTGAAATGGGTTTGCTTAATCTTGCATTTTGGAAGATTAAATGTTGTTTGATTGTTAAAGTTCATGTTTTAATTGTGTTACTAGTATCACTAGCTTCGTTTTGATGCGTAGGTTGATTAAGAAAACTTCAAACACATGATTATTGATTTTTGTGAATTTTGGTTAGGGTTTGATAGACTTTGAAATGAACTTTTGATGCATTGAATGCTTGTTAATGTTGTTAGTAAGTGTTTAGATGCATTGTATGCTTAATTACCTTCGAAACGGCATATCGTATGTGTAAATTGGATTCCCGAATCATAAAATACGTTTTACGAACTTGAAACTTTGAAAATAAACCTTTCTTGATCAATTGACGAGTTTTCGGTTATTGTAATTGATGTTTTTGCTTGTGAAAGGTAGTTAATTGTATTCCTTGTCAAAAGAGCTTTCCAATGATATAAGATGCGTATTTTAAGTGTTTACGGTTTGCGTTTTGTGCTAAATTGAATTTTGGATCAAGACTTGAACTTTTGAAACTGACCAGGTACCAGGCCACGCCTAATGTCGCGGCGCGACACCTCTGGCCGCGGCGCGGCAATAGCCGTGTTTGGGTTCTGATCTACTTTGTCAAATTTCGAAAAATGTTTGCTATGCTACGCACCTCTGATTCACATGTAACTTGTTCTAACATGCTTATATATGAATAAAAACCTCAGAAAAATAGTTCGGGACCCGACCCGATCCCGTTGACTTTTTCGTTGACTTTGACCAAGTTTGACTTTTAGTCAGACTTAACAAAACACTTATACAATCGTTCTAATCTTATTTTATACTTGATTCTTGCATGAAACTTGACAACGTGATTCACATGCTATATAATCGAGTCGTAATGAGCCATAGGACTAATTGAACACATTTCGCCCGACCTTGTGTCGTAACCGGTTAATTGATACAACTTACTTGTTTAGGTCAAGGCTAAGCAACATTCATGCACACGTTTACTTTGTGAAGTACATTTATACTCGTGCACTCGAGGTGAGATCATAGTCCCATCTTTCAACAACTTTTATACTTTTAAATCATGGGATGAGAAACATATACGGTTTTATACTACATACTTTTACACTTTGAACACAAGTACGGAAACGAACATTCCACGTGCGGGTTTGAACAAAAAGCCTCAATTCAATTATCATTAGTTACACTTGCAGGGTGTAAACGTGAACTTATATTATGTGATCACATGGGCTTGACGAGCCTCATTCGGACGGTTCGCTACCGTTAGCGGATGAAATATATTTTCGGGTCTAGTGTATGTTCTAACACTACGCAAAGGGTGCAAAACAGTTAAGTTTGATAATTGGGTGCCCGGGATACAAATAACAACTTTTGGAATGCAAATGATTTTGATAATCATCTTATATTAAATCTTGTGGTTCAAATACAACGTTTACTAAAACACCTATGATTTCACCAACATTTTTCGTTGACAGTTTTCTATATGTTTCTCAGGTTCATACATGGCTATTTGATACATGATTCCGCGTACACTCATACTTGCTTGGGGTCAAGCATACATACATGCATACTGAAATGTCCCGTTCTTATTGATTAAAAACGTTCCATATTAATTGATTTCGTTGCGAGGTTTTGACCTCTATATGAGACGTTTTTCAAAGACTGCATTCATTTTAAAACAAATCATAACCTTTATTTCATCAATAAAGGTTTAAAAAGCTTTACGTAGATTATCAAATAATGATAATCTAAAATATCCTGTTTACACACGACCATTACATAATGGTTTACAATACAAATATGTTACAACAAAATAAGTTTCTTGAATGCAGTTTTTACACAATATCATACAAGCATGGACTCCAAATCTCGTCCTTATTTAAGTATGCGACAGCGGAAGCTCTTAATAATCACCTGAGAATAAACATGCTTAAATCGTCAACAAAAATGTTGGTGAGTTATAGGTTTAACCTATATATATCAAATCATAATAATAGACCACAAGATTTCATATTTCAATACACATCCCATACATAGAGATAAAAATCATTCATATGGTGAACACCTGGTAACCGACATTAACAAGATGCATATATAAGAATATCCCCATCATTCCGGGACACCCTTCGGATATGATATAAATTTCGAAGTACTAAAGCATCCGGTACTTTGGATGGGGTTTGTTAGGCCCAATAGATCTATCTTTAGGATTCGCGTCAATTAGGGTGTATGTTCCCTAATTCTTAGATTACCAGACTTAATAAAAAGGGGCATATTCGATTTCGATAATTCAACCATAGAATGTAGTTTCACGTACTTGTGTCTATTTTGTAAATCATTTATAAAACCTGCATGTATTCTCATCCCAAAAATATTAGATTTTAAAAGTGGGACTATAACTCACTTTCACAAATTTTTACTTCATCGAGAAGTAAGACTTGGCCACTGGTTGATTCACGAACCTATAACAATATATACATATATATCAAAGTATGTTCAAAATATATTTACAACACTTTTAATATATTTTGATGTTTTAAGTTTATTAAGTCAGCTGTCCTCGTTAGTAACCTACAACTAGTTGTCCACAGTTAGATGTACAGAAATAAATCGATAAATATTATCTTGAATCAATCCACGACCCAGTGTATACGTATCTCAGTATTGATCACAACTCAAACTATATATATTTTGGAATCAACCTCAACCCTGTATAGCTAACTCCAACATTCACATATAGAGTGTCTATGGTTGTTCCGAAATATATATAGATGTGTCGACATGATAGGTCGAAACATTGTATACGTGTCTATGGTATCTCAAGATTACATAATATACAATACAAGTTGATTAAGTTATGGTTGGAATAGATTTGTTACCAATTTTCACGTAGCTAAAATGAGAAAAATTATCCAATCTTGTTTTACCCATAACTTCTTCATTTTAAATCCGTTTTGAGTGAATCAAATTGCTATGGTTTCATATTGAACTCTATTTATGAATCTAAACAGAAAAAGTATAGGTTTATAGTTGGAAAAATAAGTTACAAGTCGTTTTTGTAAAGGTAGTCATTTCAGTCGAAAGAACGACGTCTAGATGACCATTTTAGAAAACATACTTCCACTTTGAGTTTAACCATAATTTTTGGATATAGTTTCATGTTCATAATAAAAATCATTTTCTCAGAATAACAACTTTTAAATCAAAGTTTATCATAGTTTTTAATTAACTAACCTAAAACAGCCCGCGGTGTTACTACGACGGCGTAAATCCGGTTTTACGGTGTTTTTTGTGTTTTCAGGTTTTAAATCATTAAGTTAGCATATCATATAGATATAGAACATGTGTTTAGTTGATTTTAAAAGTCAAGTTAGAAGGATTAACTTTTGTTTGCGAACAAGTTTAGAATTAACTGAACTATGTTCTAGTGATTACAAGTTTAAACCTTCGAATAAGATAGCTTTATATGTATGAATCGAATGATGTTATGAACATCATTACTACCTTAAGTTCCTTGGATAAACCTACTAGAAAAGAGAAAAATGGATCTAGCTTCAACAGATCCTTGGATGGCTCGAAGTTCTTGAAGCAGAATCATGACACGAAAACAAGTTCAAGTAAGATCATCACTTGAAATAAGATTGTTATAGTTATAGAAATTGAACCAAAGTATGAATATGATTATTACCTTGTATTAGAATGATAACCTACTGTAAGAAACAAAGATTTCTTGAGGTTGGATGATCACCTTACAAGATTGGAAGTGAGCTAGCAAACTTGAAAGTATTCTTGATTTTATGTAACTAGAACTTGTAGAATTTATGAAGAACACTTAGAACTTGAAGATAGAACTTGAGAGAGATCAATTAGATGAAGAAAATTGAAGAATGAAAGTGTTTGTAGGTGTTTTTGGTCGTTGGTGTATGGAATAGATATAAAGGATATGTAATTTTGTTTTCATGTAAATAAGTCATGAATGATTACTCATATTTTTGTAATTTTATGAGATATTTCATGCTAGTTGCCAAATGATGGTTCTCACATGTGTTAGGTGACTCACATGGGCTGCTAAGAGCTGATCATTGGAGTGTATATACCAATAGTACATACATCTAAAAGCTGTGTATTGTACGAGTACGAATACGGGTGCATACGAGTAGAATTGTTGATGAAACTGAACGAGGATGTAATTGTAAGCATTTTTGTTAAGTAGAAGTATTTTGATAAGTGTATTGAAGTCTTTCAAAAGTGTATAAATACATATTAAAACACTACATGTATATACATTTTAACTGAGTCGTTAAGTCATCGTTAGTCGTTACATGTAAGTGTTGTTTTGAAACCTTTAGGTTAACGATCTTGTTAAATGTTGTTAACCCAATGTTTATAATATCAAATGAGATTTTAAATTGTTATATTATCATGATATTATCATGTATGAATATCTCTTAATATGATATATATACATTAAATGTCTTTACAACGATAATCGTTACATATTTGTCTCGTTTAAAAATCATTAAGTTAGTAGTCTTGTTTTTACATATGTAGTTCATTGTTAATATACTTAATGATATGTTTACTTATCATAGTATCATGTTAACTATATATATATCCATATATATGTCATCATATAGTTTTTACAAGTTTTAACGTTCGTGAATCACCGGTCAAATTGGGTGGTCAATTGTCTATATGAAACATATTTCAATTAATCAAGTCTTAACAAGTTCGATTGCTTAACATGTTGGAAACATTTAATCATGTAAATATCAATCTCAATTAATATATATACACATGGAAAAGTTCGGGTCACTACACATACGCTAGTGATAGCACCTTTGGATTCAAACATGTTGTTTACATACTTACGCTATTTATAGCAAACCGTGACTTTCAACTTATATTATGTCGCAAGTTATTTCATTTATACTTTACAACTTTTGTAAACTTAAACTTGTTGTCGAACCGTTTGGTAAACTAAACTTTATAAGTTTTGTATATTTCAAATGAATGCGACATAATTTTGGTCAAACGAGTCTCATATAGGGACTACGACCACGTAACGGGACCTAAGTTAGCGGCGCCGTCAATGACGATTTTGTCGGGTCGCTACACGCATGAGGTAAAAGAGAAAGGTGGAATTTTTCTTTAAGGTCCCGTCTCAGGTACTTAAAAACCCAGTTGAAGACGGACGATTGGTAACCTTTGCTGCTGGGAAAATGTAAGATAAAAAATTTAAATGTTTTTAAATAATTACTGAAAAAATAGAATATAATTTAAATAGTGGTATCCTTCTATATGACAATTTAGAATGTTTTTAACACTCAAATATGATATGGGTGAATTTTGAATAGTGCAACTCGTATAATTTGTAGCTATTTTCCCTTTTCCAATTTTATCGTTATCTTATTAGGAATTTACTACTCCATATAACTCATCCTTACCAATTGCAAATAAATGGGTTGAATTATATTCTACCATATTTATCTTTTTTGCATTTTTCAATGATTATTCATTGAAATACATTTATGCTTACCTTTCAAAATAAATTTCATAAACTCTAATTTTAAAAACCCGCGAAATCGCGGGTTATAAGCTAGTTGTATTTAAAAATTGGTTACAATTGATTACTTTATTCTCAAGATAGTATTTTGTTAGCTTTTTTTCATAATTATCTGATTATAAAAAAGGGGTAAAATCGATCCTCTGACGGCCCCACACCGATCAGTTTCACGGCCTACATGTGAAAGAAAAATCGTGTAATCAATGCTTAAATGGACATGGCTTGAGATTGAACCCACGACTAACGCTTAATGCATCATGTCCCCAACCACTAAGCTAGTGAGTCAGTCTCATTTTTTCAATCTTGACTTTGCCTCTAACACAATACAATTGCCAATCGGTCGTCGAAAAGAAATATACAAAAATAATAGTCCGAGTCTTGGATAGAAACAAAGAGCATCTTTTGAAAAGTGGTTAGTCGTTTTCAAAACTTACATACTCCAACTTCTCATCAATCTCAAGGCGATCTGATTCCCTTGATTTAATATTTTGCTCGAATCCATGTTATTGTTCCGAACCACTTTGTTTGTTCCTCGAGTCTCATTCGGAATTCAGAAATGTATAATTAAACGACAATATAATAGTAGTATCATTTATTTATAGTTAATTAACTAGTTGTGGAGCCCTCGCTTCGCGCCGGGGGCTCCGTTTTGAATGCGAGTTAAAAAAAAGTGTTGATCTATTTTAAAAAAAAAAAAAAATTTTGACATCTAATATTGAAGGGTTGTTCCTTTGTGAAAGTTGCTTCTTTTAGCGTTCGGGTTTTTTTTTAAAAGTTAGTTGATCTATTTTGTAAAAAAGAATATCTTTCGACATCTTTTGGTATCATTGAAGGGTTGTTCCTTTTATGAAAGTTGTTTTTTTATCGTTTGAGACAAAAAAAAAAGTAGCACAGTAGTAGCGTGGTGAGTGTTATTATGCAATATTTTTAGAGTTAGTGATGGGATAAATAATATTTTAGAATATAGGTATAAAATGAGGGGGTTCGATTTGTATTTTAATGAAAGTTAGGGGGTTGGGTGTGTGAAAAATGAAATATTAAATAGTACTATAAAATGAGGGGATTCGATTTGTATTTTAATGAAAGTTAGGGGGTTGGGTGTGTGAAAATGAAATATTAAATAGTACTATTCATAACTAATAAGACAAATTTTGTCTATTAGTTATATTAGTAAAGTAATTCATGTTGATGTTTTATATGTTAGACCATCTTCATGTTGGGTTATTTTTCTAAAATAAATGTTTTTGTTATTTTTATTTTTGAAGACACAATACGCGTGTGTTTCTATGACGAAAGTAGGAACACACGCGTATTCTGCATTAAAAATAAAAATAACAAAAACATTTATTTTAGAAAAATAATCCAACATGAAGATGGTCTAACATATAAAACATCAATGTAACCATATCAATATATATAGCAATTCTCTTGAATACAAAGTAGAGAGTAGATACAATCTTTTTTTATTAATTTTTTTTTTTTTTTTAACAGAGAGTAGATACAAATATTTATTTATGAATATATGTAGAGTAAAAATCAAACTTGTTGTAAGCTTTTCTTCACCTGAAAATTAATGTGGTTTTTAATAGTATATTGGACATAGTTTCTAAAATAAAAGCCACATTAAGATTTAAAAGCCACATAGTTTCTAAAAATTTAATTGGTCAAAGCGATACTATTTAATTAATTTATCTGCTATAAATCAAGCAATTTTTTTATGTATTTTTTGGACATAGCTTTAAAATAAAACAATTGCGGAGTAAATCGGGAGAAAATATAATAATAATAATAATAATAATAATAATAATAATAATAATAATAATAATAATAATAATAATAATAATAATAATAACTATTATTATAATTAATATTAATAATGATAATAATAGAAATACTAATAGTAACTGTAAACATGTTTCACAATTAATACTAATACTAATAATAATAGTAATTGTAATCATGTTTAATAATAATCCATTTCTGATTTTTTATTTATCATATAAAGTATTTTTTGACTATTAGTTTTTCGTTTATTAGTATATAGTAGTTTATTACCTAGATAAATTATTTGTGTATGACTAATTTATGTATGTTACAACAAATAATTCATAACCAACAAGCAACATTTTATGTGTCTAATAGAACTTATTCCTTTTTTTATAGATAAAACTAGAAAACGGGCTCGCGCGATGCCGCGGGGCCTTGGGTTGCGTATTCATATTTAACGGAGCGTATTAGGTGTGTATATGTATTGAATATAGTCCGATGTATTGAGCGTTTTTTTAGAAGTGTCCGTTTCGCGTATAGTTAGTCTCGTTGTGTTCGTAAGATATTTCTGAGTTGAACAGTGGGTTCGAAAAAATTTAACGCGAGGCGAGCGGAAAGATATGTCCCGTTGGAAATATGGGTGAAGTTTGGTTAAGATTTTTAATTAAAATAATAAATTTACATTTTGTCCCCTAATTTGGGGGCTGAACTTGAAACTTGGCTAAAGTTGGAAGGGCTGTTTGGTTTTTTTTTACTGTCGTTTTGACCGGCTTTTGGCCGCGGTTTGGGGTGAAACGACCAAACCTTGCGTGAAACGACCAAACCTTGCGTGCCTTTTAGTATATAGGTTAATAATTCATTATCATTACAAGAAAATAAAACAAATAATTCATAATGAACAAGCAACATTTCATGTGTCTACTAGAACTTATTCGTTTTTTTATAGATAAAATTCATTACAAGAAAATAAATAAAATGCGTAGCGCATAAAAGCAACACTTTATGACCATCGCCCATCATTATTCAAAAAAATCTATTTACCTTTTCAGGTAGATTAGGTACTAAAATCGTTGTCGGTCTTGATTTTGTTTGAGCGGAATGCATGAATACGATGCTGGGGACGATGATCCTTCGTCAAAAGTCCGCAAAGCCCGACCTATTTCGGATTCTTAAACCCCCGCTCACATAAAGTGATTTCGAAATATTCTTACTTCGCTTTATTGACGATGATATTTACATCATTAAAATTCTTAAATCTACCACAACTGCTGATCCGCTGATTTAGGTATTTATACAAATATTAATACACAATTGAGGTAAATTTATAGTTTTAATGGTTAAAGTATGAATCTTCTTAATTTATAAATAGACAAAAAGGTTTAGACCATTGTCCATTCTAATGGAGTGTAAAAATCCCTCGGAAAAAAACATGTTTGATGATTGCATAAGCAACATGGGTTTATGTCACTTCAAAATCATATCAAATTCGAATTCGAATTCGAATAACCTTATTCAATAGTGACGTCTTACTCACCCCAACACTATTCAGTTTATCAATTTATCTTTATCACTTTGACCAATTAAATTTTTGGACTTGATTTATAGCAGATAAATTAATAAATTATTATTTGTATTATACATAGTACGTCTAACATTATTATTATTATTATTATTATTATTATTATTCTTTTTCTATTTTATGAATCATTTACTATTTAGTTATTCCTTTTATTTACGTACACAAAAAGATCCGTGAGAGATAAGTGAATAGAAAGATCATAATGACGCAATTGAAAGGAGATAATACGTGTGAGTGACTAAACCTAACCAACTCAATTCAACGTCTTAACTCACATGACCAATCCCAACCGTACGGTCACTGGCGGCAGGTCCAACCTCCATGGATTTGACCACATTAATAGGATCCACTTCTACTTAATTAATTTTAAAAGATTCTGTTTGTTCCTATTTCAAATTCCAAGTCTACTTAATATATGTTTTGTATGTACTTTTTTACAGACATGTACATATATTCTTCTAGGTAACATACATCCGGGGATGTATGAAACGCAAATTATTTACACCATCACTTTACTATCTCAACATCTTCAAAGTTTAAAGTTTTTTAATCAAGAAAAGTTACCGTTCACAATTTGATGGGAATGAGATGGTAATTATCGTATAATTATATGGTGGTGATGATTCAATTATCATTTTTGATAATTTCATCGTACGTGTGTACTACTCTAAAAGATTGTACAAAAACATATTATTACATTTTTATAATATTTTTTTTTTTGTTGAAAATTACAGTGAAATTATTTGCTGTTACAAAAGATTTGAAAATTATTTTATTAACACTCTCATCTAGGGATGACAATGGATCGGATATAAATCGGGTGATCCTATATCCATATCCATTTAATTTTTAAAATCCATATCCATAGCCATATGCATTTAAATATATTTCATCTATCCATATCCGTTGGATGAACTGAGTAAATGGATGTCCGTTAGTAATTCTAAAAATGTTCCTATTAAGAAACGAAATAATCAAAGTATTTTTAAGAAATATATGTAATATATGCAAGATATACAAATTTAATACTATTCACATAGTCATATTTTCAAAATCTATATTTTCGATAACATTTTATTAGTTTATAGTGTACATATATAAGTATATGTAAATGTAAACACATATATTTAACTAAATATGTATATATTTATATGTATATAGGTATTTCGGGTGGTAAATGGATATATACATGGATGATAAATTACCATCCATATCTGATCCACTAATTTTTCATATCATCCATATCCATATCCATTTATTATTCATTTAGATCATTCATATCCATTTAAATTGATCGAATCGGATGAATATCCGATGGATCAAACATCCATTGTCATCCCTATTGACACCCCTAACATGAATTATATTGCAGTCTTACATAAAGTGAATGGACAAAGAAGTACTCGGTATTATAAATATATTATTATTGCTATTCTAGTAAGTTAATTTTTTTTGATAAAAATACAAAAATTTAAAATAAAACGATGCAAAGATCAATATAGTACATGTGGATCTTACTTGACCATTCCTAACGCAATACGTGCTCACTCGCCCTCAAACCAAAAACATGAGGTGTAACATTCTTAGATTTGGCCTAGACGTAAGATGACCTTTTTACCCTTAGGCATAATTGTGGGATTATTTATGCCTTTATTTTATTTAAATCATTAATGTTATTTTATTATTTAGTTAAGACTAGTTTATTTAAATCATTATATGTTATTTTATTATTTGGTTAAGACTAGTTTGTGATAAGGGTCACAGAACAGGTTCGTTTATTTAATTTGGACTCCGTTAGGGTTGTCAAATTGAGTACGAAAGATATCAGATAAGTGGTAAATACCAGTGTGTGATGAGGTATGGTGTTTAACACATATATATAAGCAAGACATCAGCCATTTCTTGAGGTTTCTTGAAATTTCATCTCAATTCACACACACTTAGACCTAATTCATTTTTCAAGAACCCTAAAATCTTGAATCTCGATTTTTTATTGAATCTTGTGTGTAATCAGTTACTTGTGATTTTCAGTGTTTTAATCAAGGTAAATCTCAATCGATTTCGTGTTCAAATCAGTGAAGTTTGTGCTTTTGATTGGGTTTTGGTTCAAAAAGGGATTTTTGGTCAAACCTTACGATATTGGTGTTGTTTTGGCATAACCCTTTGGGGTTTGAGTTTCTTTATGTGTTATAAACGTCTCCTGAACGAATTTTGGTGTCAAATAATTTAGAAATCGAGATTTGAGTGATTTTGGTTCGAAACCTGTCAATCGTACGGGTGTACCTGTATCCGTACGGATGCAGTAGTGTTGGAGCAACCGGACTGTGAGCATGTACCGTACGGATACAGGATGTAACCGTACGGATGTAGATCAGTGATGTACTTGTTGTTTAATTTGGCTGTTTTCTAGCCATTATGCTGCCCGTGTGTCTAATTTTGATTAGAACAATATACTAACTTGATTTGCCTTATGTTCAGGCGATAAGCATAAGGAAGCAGCTCAGTGATAGATTATCTGAGCTAGTTGCTCGTATTCGGTGAGTGAGTCTATCTCCGGATAGAGTATTAAGTAGTTAACACGCTACTTGTTCAGACTGTTTATTAGTATATTTTTTAATATAGCAGTGTTCAGTATGATTGCCATGTTTAGTTAAATATTGTCATGCTAGTAAGTACGATTGCATGACTGATTATCTGTAATCTTATGTGCGCACTGTTAGTTTGGACACCAACCGAGGTGGCAAGCTTGTGAACCCACCGAGGCGGCAAGGTATGGTTTGTGTGAGGTCGACCGTGATAGCCTGGTCGGGTCAAGATGTTACTGTCTATTCAGTATAGCATAGAAGGACGCATGTGTTACGTCTTGACGGTTATGTAGTTGATTCAGTAAAGTAGGCTATCGGTAGACTGTAGCCTGATCAGCTAAGTCGTGCGCTCATACAAGCTGCCGATCCTCATGTTGTCGGTTGTTGTTATATACTAGTTCAGGACGTTAGCATATTTGTGACCCGTGCATGTTCAGTTGCTTATGCTTGATCTGTTAGATAGTATCCATTCACTTAGCAGTTGTGCTAATCCCCCACATTTTCACCCATTGCAGGTTCAGGTATTGCTGTAAGGAAGGGTGTTACGGACGGGTTAGAAGACATGTGTTGGTCCCTTGATTAACAACAAAAGTATTGTAGAGGGGGGTGAATACAATTCTTATGATTATCTCAACAGATATAACAGTTAGGTATTCAAGCAAGTAATTTAAATAAGAGTCAAAGGTAATTTTCAACGGTTGTTCTTTATTGATATGAAATCTGTGACAACCCGGAATTTTCTGACCAAATTTAAACTTTAATCTTTATATATTTCCGACACGATAAGTAAAGTTTGTAAATTGAATCTCAAGAATTTTAAACTGTGTACATACACTCATTTAACCTCGACCAAATTCAAATGATTCATGAACCATTATATGAACGAACATGATTATATATGTATATGTGTATATATTATAACTTGAAAACATTAACAAAGTATTAGACGTATAATACTTTATATAAACGTATTTGTTTCAAAATATATTCTAATAGTTATCAATGGAATTAAAAGATGATATCAAATGATTGAATTATTAGATACATTGAATTATAATTACGAGTATCTGTTAAGAGGTCCACTATGATTTGAGAAATCTATTCTTTTTAAGTTATTTGGAATAATTGGTAAAGTGATTTATTAGAAGGAACAAAAGTGTCAATTAACGGGAACTAGACAAGGGTTAGTGGAGACTCCCGTTTGATTTTTCAATTTATGCTTTACAATAATTGTCTCGTGACTTTTGATAAGATAAACTATTAAACTTGTATATTAATTAACGTAGGAGTAAAAATTGTGGAATATAGATAACTTAGAAGATGGATATCGACAAGTTAAGTAAATTAACGTTTTACATTAAAATGATTTTATATGTTTATCTAACCTTTAGACGTTATATCACGTTGCACCAACAAACGTTAAAAGCTTGAAATCTATTAAAAGTATATTTAATCTTACTTTTCTAAAACATTTTTACGATATAACAGCTTCTTCTATTTTAACCTTTTAATAAAATGATTATTGTATATATTTAGTTTTAGAAAAACAAAGTTATCATATTTGATTTAAATGTATAAAAACGTTTCAATTTAAAAAGAACTTTATTAATTAGGACGTTTTATAAGATAAGTTGTATATGACTTTTTAAGAATTTAAATAAAGTTTATATTATAAATTAAAGTAAATAAAACGTTTCAAAAATGTAAACGTGATTGATATAATATTTTTTATACTATCTAAACGATTCCAAAATAAACTTTAAAAATATAATTAGTTTTGAAAAACTAAATATTGTATTATTACATATTTCAATATGAACAAATATATATTTTAAATAAGGATATACATACATACATACATACATACATACATACATACATATATATATATATATATATATATATATATATATATATATATATATATATATATATATATATATATATATATATATATATATATATATTATACAAGTGACAAAATATAATATTTTAACAGATGATTTAAAATGATAAACTACGAGACTCTGATTTATAAAAGCAAATGACCACAAAGCTCAATTTTATAGGTTACATTTATCATAAGGTAAACTTTTGATGAGTAAAGCCAAATTATTAATAAGTGTACATGTCGCATAACGTAAAAGGCTAGTTTTCTAAACGTACGAAAGTGCGCTCGAAAAACCGAAAGTGGTACATGAGTCGTGTAGTGACCCGAACTTTTCCATGTTTATATATATTAATTGAGATTGATATTTACATGATTAAATGTTTCCAACATGTTAAGCAATCAAACTTGTTAAGACTTGATTAATTGAAATATGTTTCATATAGACAATTGACCACCCAAGTTGACCGGTGATTCACGAACGTTAAAACTTGTAAAAATTATATGATGACATATATATGGATATATATATAGTTAACATGATACTATGATAAGTAAATATATCATTAAGTATATTAACAATGAACTACATATGTAAAAACAAGACTACTAACTTAATGATTTTTAAACGAGACATATATGTAACGATTATCGTTGTAAAGACATTTAATGTATATATATCATATTAAGAGATATTCATACATGATAATATCATGATAATATAATAATTTAAAATCTCATTTGATATTATAAACATTGGGTTAACAACATTTAACAAGATCGTTAACCTAAAGGTTTCAAAACAACACTTACATGTAACGACTAACGATGACTTAACGACTCAGTTAAAATGTATATACATGTAGTGTTTTAATATGTATTTATACACTTTTGAAAGACTTCAATACACTTATCAAAATACTTCTACTTAACAAAAATGCTTACAATTACATCCTCGTTCAGTTTCATCAACAATTCTACTCGTATGCACCCGTATTCGTACTCGTACAATACACAGCTTTTAGATGTATGTACTATTGGTATATACACTCCAATGATCAGCTCTTAGCAGCCCATGTGAGTCACCTAACACATGTGGGAACCATCATTTGGCAACTAGCATGAAATATCTCATAAAATTACAAAAATATGAGTAATCATTCATGACTTATTTACATGAAAACAAAATTACATATCCTTTATATCTAATCCATACACCAACGACCAAAAACACCTACAAACACTTTCATTCTTCAATTTTCTTTATCTAATTGATCTCTCTCAAGTTCTATCTTCAAGTTCTAAGTGTTCTTCATAAATTCCAAAAGTTCTAGTTTCATAAAATCAAGAATACTTTCAAGTTTGCTAGCTCACTTCCAATCTTGTAAGGTGATCATCCAACCTCAAGAAATCTTTGTTTCTTACAGTAGGTTATCATTCTAATACAAGGTAATAATCATATTCAAACTTTGGTTCAATTTCTATAACTATAACAATCTTATTTCAAGTGATGATCTTACTTGAACTTGTTTTCGTGTCATGATTCTGCTTCAAGAACTTCGAGCCATCCAAGGATCCATTGAAGCTAGATCCATTTTTCTCTTTTCCAGTAGGTTTATCCAAGGAACTTAAGGTAGTAATGATGTTCATAACATCATTCGATTCATACATATAAAGCTATCTTATTCGAAGGTTTAAACTTGTAATCACTAGAACATAGTTTAGTTAATTCTAAACTTGTTCGCAAACAAAAGTTAATCCTTCTAACTTGACTTTTAAAATCAACTAAACACATGTTCTATATCTATATGATATGCTAACTTAATGATTTAAAACCTGGAAACACGAAAAACACCGTAAAACCGGATTTACGCCGTCGTAGTAACACCGCGGGCTGTTTTGGGTTAGTTAATTAAAAACTATGATAAACTTTGATTTAAAAGTTGTTATTCTGAGAAAATAATTTTTATTATGAACATGAAACTATATCCAAAAATTATGGTTAAACTCAAAGTGGAAGTATGTTTTCTAAAATGGTCATCTAGACGTCGTTCTTTCGACTGAAATGACTACCTTTACAAAAATGACTTGTAACTTATTTTTCCGACTATAAACCTATACTTTTTCTGTTTAGATTCATAAAATAGAGTTCAATATGAAACCATAGCAATTTGATTCACTCAAAACGGATTTAAAATGAAGAAGTTATGGGTAAAACAAGATTGGATAATTTTTCTCATTTTAGCTACGTGAAAATTGGTAACAAATCTATTCCAACCATAACTTAATCAACTTGTATTGTATATTATGTAATCTTGAGATACCATAGACACGTATACAATGTTTCGACCTATCATGTCGACACATCTATATATATTTCGGAACAACCATAGACACTCTATATGTGAATGTTGGAGTTAGCTATACAGGGTTGAGGTTGATTCCAAAATATATATAGTTTGAGTTGTGATCAATACTGAGATACGTATACACTGGGTCGTGGATTGATTCAAGATAATATTTATCGATTTATTTCTGTACATCTAACTATGGACAACTAGTTGTAGGTTATTAACGAGGACAGCTGACTTAATAAACTTAAAACATCAAAATATATTAAAAGTGTTGTAAATATATTTTGAACATACTTTGATATACATGTATATATTGTTATAGGTTCGTGAATCAACCAGTGGCCAAGTCTTACTTCCCGACGAAGTAAAAATCTGTGAAAGTGAGTTATAGTCCCACTTTTAAAATCTAATATTTTTGGGATGAGAATACATGCAGGTTTTATAAATGATTTACAAAATAGACACAAGTACGTGAAACTACATTCTATGGTTGAATTATCGAAATCGAATATGCCCCTTTTTATTAAGTCTGGTAATCTAAGAATTAGGGAACAGACACCCTAATTGACGTGAATCCTAAAGATAGATCTATTGGGCCTAACAAGCCCCATCCAAAGTACCGGATGCTTTAGTACTTCGAAATTTATATCATATCTGAAGGGTGTCCCGGAATGATGGGGATATTCTTATATATGCATCTTGTTAATGTCGGTTACCAGGTGTTCACCATATGAATGATTTTTATCTCTATGCATGGGATGTGTATTGAAATATGAAATCTTGTGGTCTATTATTATGATTTGATATATATAGGTTAAACCTATAACTCACCAACATTTTTGTTGACGTTTTAAGCATGTTTATTCTCATGTGATTATTAAGAGCTTCCGCTGTCACATACTTAAATAAGGACGAGATTTGGAGTCCATGCTTGTATGATATTGTGTAAAAACTGCATTCAAGAAACTTATTTTGTTGTAACATATTTGTATAGTAAACCATTATGTAATGGTCGTGTGTAAACAGGATATTTTAGATTATCATTATTTGATAATCTACGTAAAGCTTTTTAAAACCTTTATCTATGAAATAAAGGTTATGGTTTGTTTTAAAAATGAATGCAGTCTTTGAAAAATATCTCATATAGAGGTCAAAACCTCGCAACGAAATCAATTAATATGGAACGTTTTTAATCAATAAGAACGGGACATTTCAGTTGGTATCCGAGCGTTGGTCTTAGAGAACCAGAATTTTACATTAGTGTGTCTTATCGAGTTTGTTAGGATGCATTAGTGAGTCTGGACTTCGACCGTGTTTACTTGAAAAATGATTGCTTAACAAATTTTGTTGGAAACTATATATTTTTAACATGTGAATATTATGTGATATATTAATCTCTTAACGCGTTTGATATTATGTGATAGATGTCTACCTCTAGAACAAGTCCCATTGACTCACCTAATAATAATGAAGAGTCAAATGTAAATTGGAATGATTCGTGGACTGATTCACAAGTTCCCGAAGAGGAACCGGAAGAAGAGTCGGAACCGGAAGAAGAATCGGAACCGGAAGAAGAATCGGAACCGGATGAAGAAATAGAACCGGTGGGGGAAATAATAAAACGGTTAAGTAAAAGAAAATCCTCAACCAACCGACCAAGGTTAATTATGGTCAATGGTGTTTCCGCCAAGGAAGCAAAATATTGGGAGGATTACCAATTCTTCGATGAATCGGATTCCGACGAGAATTCCGATGATGTTATAGAAATTACCCCAACTGAATTTAAAAAGGCAAAAGAAAATAATAAGGGAAAGGGCATAAAAATAGAGAAATCTAATTCCAACCCCGATGAACTTTATATGTATCGTCAACCCCCGAAGTCCTTAAGTTGTAACAATGATCCGGGAACCTCTAAACCACCAGGTTTTTCTAAACCAATGTGGATCACGACGGCTCATATTAGGGGAACATCATATATCCCTAGAAACTTGGCAAAACGAACCAAAACCGAAGAAGAAGAAACAAGCGAGTCGGAATAAGATAGTTGTATTCGTGTGGTGTAATATATGTAATATAGTGTGCTTATGCTTTATGATATATGTAAAAATTGCTTGTATTAATAAGTATTTTTTTTATGAATCTAACTCTTGTCTATTTTACAGTATAAAAACACAAAATGGATAGACAACCCAATATTTTAAGAGACCTACCCGGAGACATGATTGATGAAATCTTATCTAGAGTCGGTCAGAATTCTTCGGCACAACTATTTAAGGAGAGATCAGTTTGTAAGACATTCGAAGAACGTTCCAAGAATGCCTTGGTTTATAAAAGGCTTTCGTTCAAAAGATGGGGGATATCACATTGGGAAATCCATAAGTTACGATGTGTTTACTTTGACGCATATATTGCGGGGAACCCAAATGCTATTTTACGCAATGGGTTAAGAAATTATTTTGACTCAATATATCCGAATATTGGACTTCGTGATTTAGAAAAAGCGGCTAACATGCAACATAAAGAAGCATGTTATGCTTACGGATTAGTAATGTTCGCTTCTCACCAAAGTGAGAACAAGAACATCGGGCTACAACTATTAAACAAAACGTTCCCACAAGTGACGGAGTCGGCAATTGGGGTAAGAAATGAGGTTTTTAGATTGTTACGGGACTGTTGGACATTACGTAACCCTCGTCCCTTTGACGACGTTACAACACGCTGTCTTATCAACGGCCATAACGGTTATGTTCCACAAGACCAAGGATGGGAAGTAATCCTAGTAAAACCAGAATGCATGACTTGTTTCTGGACGTATGAATTACGTGTCTTTATTGCCTTTGCTGAACGACTTGTGTACTAGCTAGAATTATCTTCACAACCATCTTGTATCAAATTTATTGTGTGCTATATTTCATGCTATATGTAAAATAAGCGGTATTGTAAGTTTGTAAAATATTGTGTAAAAGTTTGAACGCGAAATATTATTATAATCAGTTTTTCATATAGAATTGTAGTAGTTGAATTGTATATTAGCTACTAAGTATGAACTTAACGGGTAGGTACTACCCGAATTTAAACTTATAAAACGCTAATATGAAGAAAAAGCTTTTATAAATGAGTTCATATTATGTTACGAAATACTATTAACTACTCTTAATATTCTGTATGATTAACTTGTTCCATTTAACTATTTTGAAGGAAATGGCACCGACTACTCGACACACCGTGAATATGAATGAAGAGGAATTCCGTACTTTTCTAGCTTCAAACATAGCCGCAGTACAGGCTGCGCTACATACCAACAATAACCTTGGATCTAGCAGTACAGGAAATCGTATAGGATGCACCTACAAAGAATTCACTGTAGTGACCCGAACTTTTCCATGTTTATATATATTAATTGAGATTGATATTTACATGATTAAATGTTTCCAACATGTTAAGCAATCAAACTTGTTAAGACTTGATTAATTGAAATAGGTTTCATATAGACAATTGACCACCCAAGTTGACCGGTGATTCACGAACGTTAAAACTTGTAAAAAAACTATATGATGACATATATATGGTTATATATATAGTTAACATGATATTATGATAAGTAAACATATCATTAATTATATTAACAATGAACTACATATGTAAAAACAAGACTACTAACTTAATGATTTTGAAACGAGACATATATGTAACGTTTATCGTTGTAACGACATTTAATGTATATATATCATATTAAGAGATATTCGTACATCATAATATCATGATAATATAATAATTTAAAATCTCTTTTGATATTATAAACATTGGGTTAACAACATTTAACAAGATCGTTAACCTAAAGGTTTCAAAACAACACTTACATGTAACGACTAACGATGACTTAACGACTCAGTTAAAATGTATATACATGTAGTGTTTTAATATGTATTTATACACTTTTGAAAGACTTCAATACACTTATCAAAATATTTCTACTTAACAAAAATGCTTACAATTACATTCTCGTTCAGTTTCATCAACAATTCTACTCGTATGCACCCGTATTCGTACTCGTACAATACACAGCTTTTAGATGTATGTACTATTGGTATATACACTCCAATGATCAGCTCTTAGCAGCCCATGTGAGTCACCTAACACATGTGGGAACCATCATTTGACAACTAGCATGAAATATCTCATAAGATTACAAAAATATGAGTAATCATTCATGACTTATTTACATGAAAACAAAATTACATATCCTTTATATCTAATCCATACACCAACGACCAAAAACACCTACAAACACTTTCATTCTTCAATTTTCTTCATCTAATTGAACTCTCTCAAGTTCTATCTTCAAGTTCTAAGTGTTCTTCATAAATTCCAAAAGTTCTAGTTTCATAAAATCAAGAATACTTTCAAGTTTGCTAGCTCACTTCCAATCTTGTAAGGTGATCATCCAACCTCAAGAAATCTTTGTTTCTTACAGTAGGTTATCATTCTAATACAAGGTAATAATCATATTCAAACTTTGGTTCAATTTCTATAACTATAACAATCTTATTTCAAGTGATGATCTTACTTGAACTTGTTTTCGTGTCATGATTTTGCTTCAAGAACTTTGAGCCATCCAAGGATCCATTGAAGCTAGATCCATTTTTCTCTTTTCCAGTAGGTTCATCCAAGGAACTTAAGGTAGTAATGATGTTCATAACATCATTCGATTCATACATATAAAGCTATCTTATTCGAAGGTTTAAACTTGTAATCACTAGAACATAGTTTAGTTAATTCTAAACTTGTTCGCAAACAAAAGTTAATCCTTCTAACTTGACTTTTAAAATCAACTAAACACATGTTCTATATCTATATGATATGCTAACTTAATGATTTAAAACCTGGAAACACGAAAAACACCGTAAAACCGGATTTACGCCGTCGTAGTAACACCGCGGGCTGTTTTGGGTTAGTTAATTAAAAACTATGATAAACTTTGATTTAAAAGTTGTTATTCTGAGAAAATGATTTTTATTATGAACATGAAACTATATCCAAAAATTATGGTTAAACTCAAAGTGGAAGTATGTTTTCTAAAATGGTCATCTAGACGTCGTTCTTTCGACTGAAATGACTACCTTTACAAAAACGACTTGTAATTTATTTTTCCGACTATAAACCTATACTTTTTCTGTTTAGATTCATAAAATAGAGTTCAATATGAAACCATAGCAATTTGATTCACTCAAAACGGATTTAAAATGAAGAAGTTATGGGTAAAACAAGATTGGATAATTTTTCTCATTTTAGCTACGTGAAAATTGGTAACAAATCTATTCCAACCATAACTTAATCAACTTGTATTGTATATTATGTAATCTTGAGATACCATAGACACGTATACAATGTTTCGACCTATCATGTCGACACATCTATATATATTTCGGAACAACCATAGACACTCTATATGTGAATGTTGGAGTTAGCTATACAGGGTTGAGGTTGATTCCAAAATATATATAGTTTGAGTTGTGATCAATACTGAGATACGTATACACTGGGTCGTGGATTGATTCAAGATAATATTTATCGATTTATTTCTGTACATCTAACTGTGGACAACTAGTTGTAGGTTACTAACGAGGACAGCTGACTTAATAAACTTAAAACATCAAAATATATTAAAAGTGTTGTAAATATATTTTGAACATACTTTGATATATATGTATATATTGTTATAGGTTCGTGAATCAACCAGTGGCCAAGTCTTACTTCCCGACGAAGTAAAAAATCTGTGAAAGTGAGTTATAGTCCCACTTTTAAAATCTAATATTTTTGGGATGAGAATACATGCTGGTTTTATAAATGATTTACAAAATAGACACAAGTACGTGAAACTACATTCTATGGTTGAATTATCGAAATCGAATATGCCCCTTTTTATTAAGTCTGGTAATCTAAGAATTAGGGAACAGACACCCTAATTGACGCGAATCCTAAAGATAGATCTATTGGGCCTAACAAACCCCATCCAAAGTACCGGATGCTTTAGTACTTCGAAATTTATATCATATCCGAAGGGTGTCCCGGAATGATGGGGATATTCTTATATATGCATCTTGTTAATGTCGGTTACCAGGTGTTCACCATATGAATGATTTTTATCTCTATGTATGGGATGTGTATTGAAATATGAAATCTTGTGGTCTATTGTTACGATTTGATATATATAGGTTAAACCTATAACTCACCAACATTTTTGTTGACGTTTAAAGCATGTTTATTCTCAGGTGAATATTAAGAGCTTCCGCTGTTGCATACTAAAATAAGGACAAGATTTGGAGTCCATGTTTGTATGATATTGTGTAAAAACTGCATTCAAGAAACTGATTTCGATGTAACATATTTGTATTGTAAACCATTATGTAATGGTCGTGTGTAAACAGGATATTTTAGATTATCATTATTTGATAATCTACGTAAAGCTTTTTAAACCTTTATTTATGAAATAAAGGTTATGGTTTGTTTTAAAAATGAATGCAGTCTTTGAAAAACGTCTCATATAGAGGTCAAAACCTCGCAACGAAATCAATTAATATGGAACGTTTTTAATCAATAAGAACGGGACATTTCAGTTGGTATCCGAGCGTTGGTCTTAGAGAACCAGAAAATTTGCATTAGTGTGTCTTATCGAGTTTGTTAGGATGCATTAGTGAGTCTGGACTTCGACCGTGTTTTCTTTAAAAATGATTGCTTAACATTTTTGTTGGAAACTATATATTTTTAACATATGAATATTATGTGATATATTAATCTCTTAACGTGTTTGATATTATGTGATAGATGTCTACCTCTAGAACAAGTCCCATTGACTCACCTAATAATAATGAAGAGTCAAATGTAAATTGGAATGATTTGTGGACTGATTCACAAGTTCCCGAAGAGGAACCGGAAGAAGAGTCGGAACCGGAAGAAGAATCGGAACCGGAAGAAGAATCTGAACCGGATGAAGAAATAGAACCGGTGGGGGAAATAATAAAACGGTTAAGTAAAAGAAAATCCTCAACCAACCGACCAAGGTTAATTATGGTCAATGGTGTTTCCGCCAAGGAAGCAAAATATTGGGAGGATTACCAATTCTCCGATGAATCGGATTCCGACGAGAATTCCGATGATGTTATAGAAATTACCCCAACTGAATTTAAAAAGACAAAAGAAAATAATAAGGGAAAGGGCATAAAAATAGAGAAATCAAATTCCAATCCCGATGAACTTTATATGTATCGTCAACCCCCGAAGTCCTTAAGTTGTAACAATGACCCGGGAACCTCTAAACCACCAGGTTTTTCTAAACCAATGTGGAAAATAACGGCTCGTATTAGGGGAACATCATATATCCCTAGAAACTTAGCAAAACGAACCAAAACCGAAGAAGAAGAAACAAGTGAGTCGGAATAAGATAGTTGCATTCGTGTGGTGTAATATATGTAATATAGTGTTCTTATGCTTTATGATATATGTAAAAATTGCTTGTATTAATAAGTATTTTTTTTATGAATCTAACTCTTGTCTATTTTACAGTTTAAAAACACAAAATGGATAGACAACCCAATATTTTAAGAGACCTACCCGGAGACATGATTGATGAAATCTTGTCTAGAGTCGGCCAGAATTCTTCGGCACAACTATTTAAGGCGAGATCAATTTGTAAGACATTCGAAGAACGTTCCAAGAATGTCTTGGTTTATAAGAGACTTTTGTTTGAAAGATGGGGGATATCACATTGGGAAACCCATAAGTTACGATGTGTTTACTTTGACGCATATATTGCGGGGAACCCAAATGCTATTTTACGCAACGGGTTAAGAAATTATTTTGACTCAATATATCCGAATATTGGACTTCGTGATTTAGAAAAAGTGGCTAACATGCAACATAAAGAAGCATGTTATGCTTACGGATTAGTAATGTTCGCTTCTCACCAAAGTGAGAACAAGAACATCGGGCTACAACTATTAAACAAAACGTTTCCACAAGTGACGGAGTCGGTAATTGGGGTAAGAAATGAGGTTTTTAGATTATTACGGGACTGTTGGACATTACGTAACCCTCGTCCCTTTGATGATGTTACAACACGCTGTCTTATCAACGGCCATAACGGTTATGTTGCACAAGACCAAGGATGGGAAGTAGTCCTAGTAAAACCAGAATGCATGACTTGTTTCTGGACGTATGAATTACGTGTCTTTATTGCCTTTGCCGAACGACTTGTGTACTAGCTAGAATTGTCTTCACAACTATCTTGTATCAAAGTTATTGTGTGCTATATTTCATGCTTTATGTAAAATAAGCGGTATTGTAAGTTTGTAAAATATTGTATAAAAGTTTGAACGCGAAATATTATTACAATCAGTTTTTCATATAGAATTGTAGTAGTTGAATTGTATATTAGCTACTAAGTATGAACTTAACGGGTAGGTACTACCCGAATTTAAACTTATAAAACGCTAATATGAAGAAAAAGCTTTTATAAATGAGTTCATATTATGCTACGAAATACTATTAACTACTCTTAATATTCTGTATGATTAACTTGTTCCATTTAACTATTTTGAAGGAAATGGCACCGACTACTCGACACACCGTGAATATGAATGAAGAGGAATTCCGTACTTTTCTAGCTTCAAACATAGCCGCAGTACAGGCTGCGCTACATACCAACAATAACCTTGGATCTAGCAGTACAGGAAATCGTGTAGGATGCACCTACAAAGAATTCACTGCCTGCAAACCTTTGGAATTTGATGGAACCGAAGGACCGATCGGATTGAAACGGTGGACCGAGAAGGTTGAATCGGTGTTTGCCATAAGTAAGTGTACTGAAGAGGACAAAGTGAAGTACGCTACGCATACCTTCACAGGTTCTGCGTTAACATGGTGGAATACCTATCTAGAGCAAGTGGGACAAGATGATGCGTACGCACTACTGTGGTCAGCATTCAAGCACTTGATGAACGAGAAGTACCGTCCCAGAACCGAGGTCAATAAGCTCAAGACAGAACTTAGAGGGTTACGAACCCAAGGATTTGATATTACCACGTACGAAAGACGATTCACAGAATTGTGCCTATTGTGTCCGGGAGCATTCGAAGATGAGGAAGAGAAGATCGACGCGTTTGTGAAAGGATTACCGGAAAGAATCCAAGAAGATATAAGTTCACACGAGCCCGCCTCCATACAACAGGCATGTAGAATGGCTCACAAATTAGTGAACCAGATTGAAGAAAGAATTAAAGAACAGACTGCTGAAGAGGCCAATGTGAAGCAAGTCAAAAGAAAGTGGGAGGAAAACGGTGATAAGAATCACCAATACAACAACAACAGCAATTACAACAATAATCGCAACAATTATCCCAACAATCGCAACATCAATCGCAACTACAACAAACGGCCCAACAACAACAATAACAACAACAACAACAGCAACTACAACAATCATCCCAACAACAATAATAACCGCAACAACAACAACAATCAGAAGCAGCTATGCCAAAGGTGTGAAAAGAATCACTCGGGGTTCTGCACCAAATTTTGCAACAAGTGTAAAAGAAATGGTCATAGCGCGGCGAAGTGTGAGGTCTACGGACCAGGGGTTAATAGAACGAAAGGAACAAATGGTGTCGGAACGAGTAATGGCGGAGCAAGTAGTGTCGGAGCAAGTTATGCCAATGTAGTTTGTTATAAATGTGGAAAACCAGGCCACATTATTAGAAATTGCCCGAACCAGGAGAACACGAATGGACAAGGCCGTGGAAGAGTTTTCAATATTAATGCGGTAGAGGCACAGGAAGACCCGGAGCTTGTTACGGGTACGTTTCTTATTGACAATAAATCTGCTTACGTTTTATTTGATTCGGGTGCGGATAGAAGCTATATGAGTAGAGATTTTTGTGCTAAATTAAGTTGTCCATTGACGCCTTTGGATAGTAAATTTTTACTCGAATTAGCAAATGGTAAATTAATTTCAGCAGATAATATATGTCGGAATCGAGAAATTAAACTGGTTAGCGAAACATTTAAGATTGATTTGATACCAGTAGAGTTAGGGAGTTTTGATGTGATAATCGGTATGGACTGGTTGAAAGAAGTGAAAGCGGAGATCGTTTGTTACAAAAATGCAATTCGCATTATACGAGAAAAAGGAAAACCCTTAATGGTGTACGGAGAAAAGGGCAACACGAAGCTACATCTTATTAGTAATTTGAAGGCACAAAAACTAATAAGAAAAGGTTGCTATGCTGTTCTAGCACACGTCGAGAAAGTACAAACTGAAGAAAAGAGCATCAATGATGTTCCCATTGCAAAAGAATTTCCCGATGTATTTCCGAAAGAATTACCGGGATTACCCCCACATCGATCCGTTGAATTTCAAATAGATCTTGTACCAGGAGCTGCACCAATAGCTCGTGCTCCTTACAGACTCGCACCCAGCGAGATGAAAGAACTGCAAAGCCAATTACAAGAACTTTTAGAGCGTGGTTTCATTCGACCAAGCACATCACCGTGGGGAGCTCCTGTTTTGTTTGTCAAGAAGAAAGATGGTACATTCAGGTTGTGTATCGACTACCGAGAGTTGAACAAACTTACCATCAAGAACCGCTACCCACTACCGAGAATCGACGACTTATTTGATCAACTACAAGGCTCGTCTGTTTATTCAAAGATTGACTTACGTTCCGGGTATCATCAAATGCGGGTGAAAGAAGATGATATTCCAAAGACTGCTTTCAGAACACGTTACGGTCATTACGAGTTTATGGTCATGCCGTTTGGTTTAACTAATGCACCAGCTGTGTTCATGGACCTTATGAACCGAGTGTGTGGACCATACCTTGACAAGTTTGTCATTGTTTTCATTGATGACATACTTATTTACTCAAAGAATGACCAAGAACACGGTGAACATTTGAGAAAGGTGTTAGAAGTATTGAGGAAGGAAGAATTGTACGCTAAGTTTTCAAAGTGTGCATTTTGGTTGGAAGAAGTTCAATTCCTCGGTCACATAGTGAACAAAGAAGGTATTAAGGTGGATCCGGCAAAGATAGAAACTGTTGAAAAGTGGGAAACCCCGAAAACTCCGAAACACATACGCCAGTTTTTAGGACTAGCTGGTTACTACAGAAGGTTCATCCAAGACTTTTCCAGAATAGCAAAACCCTTGACTGCATTAACGCATAAAGGGAAGAAATTTGAATGGAATGATGAACAAGAGAAAGCGTTTCAGTTATTGAAGAAAAAGCTAACTACGACACCTATATTGTCATTGCCTGAAGGGAATGATGATTTTGTGATTTATTGTGATGCATCAAAGCAAGGTCTCGGTTGTGTATTAATGCAACGAACGAAGGTGATTGCTTATGCGTCTAGACAATTGAAGATTCACGAACAAAATTATACGACGCATGATTTGGAATTAGGCGCGGTTGTTTTTGCATTAAAGACTTGGAGGCACTACTTATATGGGGTCAAAAGTATTATATATACCGACCACAAAAGTCTTCAACACATATTTAATCAGAAACAACTGAATATGAGGCAGCGTAGGTGGATTGAATTATTGAATGATTACGACTTTGAGATTCGTTACCACCCGGGGAAGGCAAATGTGGTAGCCGATGCCTTGAGCAGGAAGGACAGAGAACCCATTCGAGTAAAATCTATGAATATAATGATTCATAATAACATTACTACTCAAATAAAGGAGGCGCAACAAGGAGTTTTAAAAGAGGGAAATTTAAAGGATGAAATACCCAAAGGATCGGAGAAGCATCTTAATATTCGGGAAGACGGAACCCGGTATAGGGCTGAAAGGATTTGGGTACCAAAATTTGGAGATATGAGAGAAATGGTACTTAGAGAAGCTCATAAAACCAGATACTCAATACATCCTGGAACGGGGAAGATGTACAAGGATCTCAAGAAACATTTTTGGTGGCCGGGTATGAAAGCCGATGTTGCTAAATACGTAGGAGAATGTTTGACGTGTTCTAAGGTCAAAGCTGAGCATCAGAAACCATCAGGTCTACTTCAACAACCCGAAATCCCGGAATGGAAATGGGAAAACATTACCATGGATTTCATCACTAAATTGCCAAGGACTGCAAGTGGTTTTGATACTATTTGGGTAATAGTTGATCGTCTCACCAAATCAGCACACTTCCTACCAATAAGAGAAGATGACAAGATGGAGAAGTTAGCACGACTGTATTTGAAGGAAGTCGTCTCCAGACATGGAATACCAATCTCTATTATCTCTGATAGGGATGGCAGATTTATTTCAAGATTCTGGCAGACATTACAGCAAGCATTAGGAACTCGTCTAGACATGAGTACTGCCTATCATCCACAAACTGATGGGCAGAGCGAAAGGACGATACAAACGCTTGAAGACATGCTACGAGCATGTGTTATTGATTTCGGAAACAGTTGGGATCGACATCTACCGTTAGCAGAATTTTCCTACAACAACAGCTACCATTCAAGCATTGAGATGGCGCCGTTTGAAGCACTTTATGGTAGAAAGTGCAGGTCTCCGATTTGTTGGAGTGAAGTGGGGGATAGACAGATTACGGGTCCGGAGATTATACAAGAAACTACCGAGAAGATCATCCAAATTCAACAACGGTTGAAAACCGCCCAAAGTCGACAAAAGAGCTACGCTGACATTAAAAGAAAAGATATAAAATTTGAAATTGGAGAGATGGTCATGCTTAAAGTTGCACCTTGGAAGGGCGTTGTTCGATTTGGTAAACGAGGGAAATTAAATCCAAGGTATATTGGACCATTCAAGATTATTGATCGTGTCGGACCAGTAGCTTACCGACTAGAGTTACCTCAACAACTCGCGGCTGTACATAACACTTTCCACGTCTCGAATTTAAAGAAATGTTTTGCTAAAGAAGATCTCACTATTCCGTTAGATGAAATCCAAATCAACGAAAAACTTCAATTCATCGAAGAACCCGTCGATATAATGGATCGTGAGGTTAAAAGACTTAAGCAAAACAAGATACCAATTGTTAAGGTTCGATGGAATGCTCGTAGAGGACCCGAGTTCACCTGGGAGCGTGAAGATCAGATGAAGAAGAAATACCCGCATCTATTTCCAGAAGATTCGTCAACACCTTCAACAGCTTAAAATTTCGGGACGAAATTTATTTAACGGGTAGGTACTGTAGTGACCCGAACTTTTCCATGTTTATATATATTAATTGAGATTGATATTTACATGATTAAATGTTTCCAACATGTTAAGCAATCAAACTTGTTAAGACTTGATTAATTGAAATAGGTTTCATATAGACAATTGACCACCCAAGTTGACCGGTGATTCACGAACGTTAAAACTTGTAAAAAAACTATATGATGACATATATATGGTTATATATATAGTTAACATGATATTATGATAAGTAAACATATCATTAATTATATTAACAATGAACTACATATGTAAAAACAAGACTACTAACTTAATGATTTTGAAACGAGACATATATGTAACGTTTATCGTTGTAACGACATTTAATGTATATATATCATATTAAGAGATATTCGTACATCATAATATCATGATAATATAATAATTTAAAATCTCTTTTGATATTATAAACATTGGGTTAACAACATTTAACAAGATCGTTAACCTAAAGGTTTCAAAACAACACTTACATGTAACGACTAACGATGACTTAACGACTCAGTTAAAATGTATATACATGTAGTGTTTTAATATGTATTTATACACTTTTGAAAGACTTCAATACACTTATCAAAATATTTCTACTTAACAAAAATGCTTACAATTACATTCTCGTTCAGTTTCATCAACAATTCTACTCGTATGCACCCGTATTCGTACTCGTACAATACACAGCTTTTAGATGTATGTACTATTGGTATATACACTCCAATGATCAGCTCTTAGCAGCCCATGTGAGTCACCTAACACATGTGGGAACCATCATTTGGCAACTAGCATGAAATATCTCATAAGATTACAAAAATATGAGTAATCATTCATGACTTATTTACATGAAAACAAAATTACATATCCTTTATATCTAATCCATACACCAACGACCAAAAACACCTACAAACACTTTCATTCTTCAATTTTCTTCATCTAATTGAACTCTCTCAAGTTCTATCTTCAAGTTCTAAGTGTTCTTCATAAATTCCAAAAGTTCTAGTTTCATAAAATCAAGAATACTTTCAAGTTTGCTAGCTCACTTCCAATCTTGTAAGGTGATCATCCAACCTCAAGAAATCTTTGTTTCTTACAGTAGGTTATCATTCTAATACAAGGTAATAATCATATTCAAACTTTGGTTCAATTTCTATAACTATAACAATCTTATTTCAAGTGATGATCTTACTTGAACTTGTTTTCGTGTCATGATTTTGCTTCAAGAACTTTGAGCCATCCAAGGATCCATTGAAGCTAGATCCATTTTTCTCTTTTCCAGTAGGTTCATCCAAGGAACTTAAGGTAGTAATGATGTTCATAACATCATTCGATTCATACATATAAAGCTATCTTATTCGAAGGTTTAAACTTGTAATCACTAGAACATAGTTTAGTTAATTCTAAACTTGTTCGCAAACAAAAGTTAATCCTTCTAACTTGACTTTTAAAATCAACTAAACACATGTTCTATATCTATATGATATGCTAACTTAATGATTTAAAACCTGGAAACACGAAAAACACCGTAAAACCGGATTTACGCCGTCGTAGTAACACCGCGGGCTGTTTTGGGTTAGTTAATTAAAAACTATGATAAACTTTGATTTAAAAGTTGTTATTCTGAGAAAATGATTTTTATTATGAACATGAAACTATATCCAAAAATTATGGTTAAACTCAAAGTGGAAGTATGTTTTCTAAAATGGTCATCTAGACGTCGTTCTTTCGACTGAAATGACTACCTTTACAAAAACGACTTGTAATTTATTTTTCCGACTATAAACCTATACTTTTTCTGTTTAGATTCATAAAATAGAGTTCAATATGAAACCATAGCAATTTGATTCACTCAAAACGGATTTAAAATGAAGAAGTTATGGGTAAAACAAGATTGGATAATTTTTCTCATTTTAGCTACGTGAAAATTGGTAACAAATCTATTCCAACCATAACTTAATCAACTTGTATTGTATATTATGTAATCTTGAGATACCATAGACACGTATACAATGTTTCGACCTATCATGTCGACACATCTATATATATTTCGGAACAACCATAGACACTCTATATGTGAATGTTGGAGTTAGCTATACAGGGTTGAGGTTGATTCCAAAATATATATAGTTTGAGTTGTGATCAATACTGAGATACGTATACACTGGGTCGTGGATTGATTCAAGATAATATTTATCGATTTATTTCTGTACATCTAACTGTGGACAACTAGTTGTAGGTTACTAACGAGGACAGCTGACTTAATAAACTTAAAACATCAAAATATATTAAAAGTGTTGTAAATATATTTTGAACATACTTTGATATATATGTATATATTGTTATAGGTTCGTGAATCAACCAGTGGCCAAGTCTTACTTCCCGACGAAGTAAAAAATCTGTGAAAGTGAGTTATAGTCCCACTTTTAAAATCTAATATTTTTGGGATGAGAATACATGCAGGTTTTATAAATGATTTACAAAATAGACACAAGTACGTGAAACTACATTCTATGGTTGAATTATCGAAATCGAATATGCCCCTTTTTATTAAGTCTGGTAATCTAAGAATTAGGGAACAGACACCCTAATTGACGCGAATCCTAAAGATAGATCTATTGGGCCTAACAAACCCCATCCAAAGTACCGGATGCTTTAGTACTTCGAAATTTATATCATATCCGAAGGGTGTCCCGGAATGATGGGGATATTCTTATATATGCATCTTGTTAATGTCGGTTACCAGGTGTTCACCATATGAATGATTTTTATCTCTATGTATGGGATGTGTATTGAAATATGAAATCTTGTGGTCTATTGTTACGATTTGATATATATAGGTTAAACCTATAACTCACCAACATTTTTGTTGACGTTTAAAGCATGTTTATTCTCAGGTGAATATTAAGAGCTTCCGCTGTTGCATACTAAAATAAGGACAAGATTTGGAGTCCATGTTTGTATGATATTGTGTAAAAACTGCATTCAAGAAACTGATTTCGATGTAACATATTTGTATTGTAAACCATTATGTAATGGTTGTGTGTAAACAGGATATTTTAGATTATCATTATTTGATAATCTACGTAAAGCTTTTTAAACCTTTATTTATGAAATAAAGGTTATGGTTTGTTTTAAAAATGAATGCAGTCTTTGAAAAACGTCTCATATAGAGGTCAAAACCTCGCAACGAAATCAATTAATATGGAACGTTTTTAATCAATAAGAACGGGACATTTCATTCACTGCCTGCAAACCTTTGGAATTTGATGGAACCGAAGGACCGATCGGATTGAAACGGTGGATCGAGAAGGTTGAATCGGTGTTTGCCATAAGTAAGTGTACTGAAGAGGACAAAGTGAAGTACGCTACGCATACCTTCACAGGTTCTGCGTTAACATGGTGGAATACCTATCTAGAGCAAGTGGGACAAGACGATGCGTACGCACTACCGTGGTCAGCATTCAAGCACTTGATGAACGAGAAGTACCGTCCCAGAACCGAGGTCAATAAGCTCAAGACAGAACTTAGAGGGTTACGAACCCAAGGATTTGATATTACCACGTACGAAAGACGATTCACAGAATTGTGCCTATTGTGTCAGGGAGCATTCGAAGATGAGGAAGAGAAGATCGACGCGTTTGTGAAAGGATTACCAGAAAGAATCCAAGAAGATATAAGTTCACACGAGCCCGCCTCCATACAACAGGCATGTAGAATGGCTCACAAACTAGTGAACCAGATTGAAGAAAGAATTAAAGAACAGACTGCTGAAGAGGCCAATGTGAAGCAAGTCAAAAGAAAGTGGGAGGAAAACGGTGATAAGAATCACCAATACAACAACAACAGCAATTATAACAATAATCGCAACAACTATCCTAACAATCGCAACATCAATCGCAACTACAACAAACGGCCTAACAACAACAACAACAACAACAACAACCACAACAATCATCTTAACAACAATAATAACCGCAACAACAACAACAATCAGAAGCAGCTATGCCAAAGGTGTGAAAAGTATCACTCGGGGTTCTGCACCAAATTTTGCAACAAGTGTAAAAGAAATGGTCATAGCGCGGTGAAGTGTGATGTCTACGGACCAGGGGTTAACATAACGAAAGGAACAAATGGTGTCGGAACGAGTAATGGCGGAGCAAGTAGTGTCGGAGCAAGTTATGACAATGTAGTTTGTTATAAATGTGGAAAACTGGGCCACATTATTAGAAATTGCCCGAACCAGGAGAACACGAATGGACAAGGCCGCGGAAGAGTTTTTAATATTAATGCGGCAGAGGCACAGGAAGACCCGGAGCTTGTTACGGGTACGTTTCTTATTGACAATAAATCTGCTTATGTTTTATTTGATTCGGGTGCGGATAGAAGCTATATGAGTAGAGATTTTTGTGCTAAATTAAGTTGTCCATTGACGCCTTTGGATAGTAAATTTTTACTCGAATTAGCAAATGGTAAATTAATTTCAGCAGATAATATATGTCGGAATCGAGAAATTAAACTGGTTAGCGAAACATTTAAGATTGATTTGATACCTGTAGAGTTAGGGAGTTTTGATGTGATAATCGGTATGGACTGGTTGAAAGAAGTGAAAGCAGAGATCGTTTGTTACAAAAATGCAATTCGCATTATACGAGAAAAAGGAAAACCCTTAATGGTGTACGGAGAAAAGGGCAACACGAAGCTACATCTTATTAGTAATTTGAAGGCACAAAAACTAATAAGAAAAGGTTGCTATGCTATTCTAGCACACGTCGAGAAAGTACAAACTGAAAAAAAGAGCATCAATGATGTTCCCATTGCAAAAGAATTTCCCGATGTATTTCCGAAAGAATTACCGGGATTACCCCCACATCGATCCGTTGAATTTCAAATAGATCTTGTACCAGGAGCTGTACCAATAGCTCGTGCTCCTTACAGACTCGCACCCAGCGAGATGAAAGAACTACAAAGCCAATTACAAGAACTTTTAGAGCGTGGTTTCATTCGACCAAGCACATCACCGTGGGGAGCTCCTGTTTTGTTTGTCAAGAAGAAAGATGGTACATTCAGGTTGTGTATCGACTACCGAGAGTTGAACAAACTTACCATCAAGAACCGCTACCCACTACCTAGAATCGATGACTTATTTGATCAACTACAAGGCTCGTCTGTTTATTCAAAGATTGACTTACGTTCCGGGTATCATCAAATGCGGGTGAAAGAAGATGATATTCCAAAGACTGCTTTCAGAACACGTTACGGTCATTACGAGTTTATGGTCATGCCGTTTGGTTTAACTAATGCACCAGCTGTGTTCATGGACCTTATGAACCGAGTGTGTGGACCATACCTTGACAAGTTTTTCATTGTTTTCATTGATGACATACTTATTTACTCAAAGAATGACCAAGAACACGGTGAACATTTGAGAAAGGTGTTAGAAGTAATGAGGAAGAAAGAATTGTACGCTAAGTTTTCAAAATGTGCATTTTGGTTGGAAGAAGTTCAATTCCTCGGTCACATAGTGAACAAAGAAGGTATTAAGGTGGATCCGGCAAAGATAAAAACTGTTGAAAAGTGGGAAACCCCGAAAACTCCGAAACACATACGCCAGTTTTTAAGACTAGCTGGTTACTACAGAAGGTTCATCCAAGACTTTTCCAGAATAGCAAAACCCTTGACTGCATTAACGCATAAAGGGAAGAAATTTGAATGGAATGATGAACAAGAGAAAGCGTTTCAGTTATTGAAGAAAAAGCTAACTACGGCACCTATATTGTCATTGCCTGAAGGAAATGATGATTTTGTGATTTATTATGATGCATCAAAGCAAGGTCTCGGTTGTGTATTAATGTAACGAACGAAGGTGATTGCTTATGCGTCTAGACAATTGAAGATTCACGAACAAAATTATACGACGCATGATTTGGAATTAGGCGCGGTTGTTTTTGCATTAAAGACTTGGAGGCACTACTTATATGGGGTCAAAAGTATTATATATACCGACCACAAAAGTCTTCAACACATATTTAATCAGAAACAACTGAATATGAGGCAGCGTAGGTGGATTGAATTATTGAATGATTACGACTTTGAGATTCGTTACCACCCGGGGAAGGCAAATGTGGTAGCCGATGCCTTGAGCAGGAAGGACAGAGAACCCATTCGAGTAAAATCTATGAATATAATGATTCATAATAACATTACTACTCAAATAAAGGAGGCGCAACAAGGAGTTTTAAAAGAGAGAAATTTAAAGGATGAAATACCCAAAGGATTGGAGAAGCATCTTAATATTCGGGAAGACGGAACCCGGTATAGGGCTGAAAGGATTTGGGTACCAAAATTTGGAGATATGAGAGAAATGGTACTTAGAGAAGCTCATAAAACCAGATACTCAATACATCCTGGAACGGGGAAGATGTACAAGGATCTCAAGAAACATTTTTGGTGGCCGGGTATGAAAGCCGATGTTGCTAAATATGTAGGAGAATGTTTGACGTGTTCTAAGGTCAAAGCTGAGCATCAGAAACCATCAGGTCTACTTCAACAACCCGAAATCCCGGAATGGAAATGGGAAAACATTACCATGGATTTCATCACTAAATTGCCAAGGACTGCAAGTGGTTTTGATACTATTTGGGTAATAGTTGATCGTCTCACCAAATCAGCACACTTCCTACCAATAAGAGAAGATGACAAGATGGAGAAGTTAGCACGACTGTATTTGAAGGAAGTCGTCTCCAGACATGGAATACCAATCTCTATTATCTCTGATAGGGATGGCAGATTTATTTCAAGATTCTGGCAGACATTACAGCAAGCATTAGGAACTCGTCTAGACATGAGTACTGCCTATCATCCACAAACTGATGGGCAGAGCGAAAGGATGATACAAACGCTTGAAGACATGCTACGAGCATGTGTTATTGATTTCGGAAACAGTTGGGATCGACATCTACCGTTAGCAGAATTTTCCTACAACAACAGCTACCATTCAAGCATTGAGATGGCGCCGTTTGAAGCACTTTATGGTAGAAAGTGCAGGTCTCCGATTTGTTGGAGTGAAGTGGGGGATAGACAGATTACGGGTCCGAAGATTATACAAGAAACTACCGAGAAGATCATCCAAATTCAACAACGGTTGAAAACCGCCCAAAGTCGACAAAAGAGCTACGCTGACATTAAAAGAAAAGATATAGAATTTGAAATTGGAGAGATGGTCATGCTTAAAGTTCACGAAAGGTGTTGTTCGATTTGGTAAACGAGGGAAATTAAATCCAAGGTATATTGGACCATTCAAGATTATTGATCGTGTCGGACCAGTAGCTTACCGACTAGAGTTACCTCAACAACTCGCGGCTGTACATAACACTTTCCACGTCTCAAATTTGAAGAAATGTTTTGCTAAAGAAGATCTCACTATTCCGTTAGATGAAATCCAAATCAACGAAAAACTTCAATTCATCGAAGAACCCGTCGAAATAATGGATCGTGAGGTTAAAAGACTTAAGCAAAACAAGATACCAATTGTTAAGGTTCGATGGAATGCTTGTAGAGGACCCGAGTTCACCTGGGAGCATGAATATCAGATGAAGAAGAAATACCCGCATCTATTTCTAAAAGATTCGTCAACACCTTCAACAGCTTAAAATTTCGGGACGAAATTTATTTAACGGGTAGGTACTGTAGTGACCCGAACTTTTCCATGTTTATATATATTAATTGAGATTGATATTTACATGATTAAATGTTTCCAACATGTTAAGCAATCAAACTTGTTAAGACTTGATTAATTGAAATATGTTTCATATAGACAATTGACCACCCAAGTTGACCGGTGATTCACGAACGTTAAAACTTGTAAAAACTATATGATGACATATATATGGATATATATATAGTTAACATGATACTATGATAAGTAAATATATCATTAAGTATATTAACAATGAACTACATATGTAAAAACAAGACTACTAACTTAATGATTTTTAAATGAGACATATATGTAACGATTATCGTTGTAAAGACATTTAATGTATATATATATCATATTAAGAGATATTTATACATGATAATATCATGATAATATAATAATTTAAAATCTCATTTGATATTATAAACATTGGGTTAACAACATTTAACAAGATCGTTAACCTAAAGGTTTCAAAACAACACTTACATGTAACGACTAACGATGACTTAACGACTCAGTTAAAATGTATATACATGTAGTGTTTTAATATGTATTTATACACTTTTGAAAGACTTCAATACACTTATCAAAATACTTCTACTTAACAAAAATGCTTACAATTACATCCTCGTTCAGTTTCATCAACAATTCTACTCGTATGCACCCGTATTCGTACTCGTACAATACACAGCTTTTAGATGTATGTACTATTGGTATATACACTCCAATGATCAGCTCTTAGCAGCCCATGTGAGTCACCTAACACATATGGGAACCATCATTTGGCAACTAGCATGAAATATCTCATAAAATTACAAAAATATGAGTAATCATTCATGACTTATTTACATGAAAACAAAATTACATATCCTTTATATCTAATCCATACACCAACGACCAAAAACACCTAAAAACACTTTCATTCTTCAATTTTCTTCATCTAATTGATCTCTCTCAAGTTCTATCTTCAAGTTCTAAGTGTTCTTCATAAATTCCAAAAGTTCTAGTTTCATAAAATCAAGAATACTTTCAAGTTTGCTAGCTCACTTCCAATCTTGTAAGGTGATCATCCAACCTTAAGAAATCTTTGTTTCTTACAGTAGGTTATCATTCTAATACAAGGTAATAATCATATTCAAACTTTGGTTCAATTTCTATAACTATAACAATCTTATTTCAAGTGATGATCTTACTTGAACTTGTTTTCGTGTCATGATTCTGCTTCAAGAACTTCGAGCCATCCAAGGATCCATTGAAGCTAGATCCATTTTTCTATTTTCCAGTAGGTTTATCCAAGGAACTTAAGGTAGTAATGATGTTCATAACATCATTCGATTCATACATATAAAGCTATCTTATTCGAAGGTTTAAACTTGTAATCACTAGAACATAGTTTAGTTAATTCTAAACTTGTTCGCAAACAAACGTTAATCCTTCTAACTTGACTTTTAAAATCAACTAAACACATGTTCTATATCTATATGATATGCTAACTTAATGATTTAAAACCTGGAAACACGAAAAACACCGTAAAACCGGATTTACGCCGTCGTAGTAACACCGCGGGCTGTTTTGGGTTAGTTAATTAAAAACTATGATAAACTTTGATTTAAAAGTTGTTATTCTGAGAAAATGATTTTTATTATGAACATGAAACTATATCCAAAAATTATGGTTAAACTCAAAGTGGAAGTATGTTTTCTAAAATGGTCATCTAGACGTCGTTCTTTCGACTGAAATGACTACCTTTACAAAAATGACTTGTAACTTATTTTTCCGACTATAAACCTATACTTTTTCTGTTTAGATTCATAAAATAGAGTTCAATATGAAACCATATCAATTTGATTCACTCAAAACGGATTTAAAATGAAGAAGTTATGGGTAAAACAAGATTGGATAATTTTTCTCATTTTAGCTACGTGAAAATTGGTAACAAATCTATTCCAACCATAACTTAATCAACTTGTATTGTATATTATGTAATCTTGAGATACCATAGACACGTATACAATGTTTCGACCTATCATGTCGACACATCTATATATATTTCGGAACAACCATAGACACTCTATATGTGAATGTTGGAGTTAGCTATACAGGGTTGAGGTTGATTCCAAAATATATATAGTTTGAGTTGTGATCAATACTGAGATACGTATACACTGGGTCGTGGATTGATTCAAGATAATATTTATCGATTTATTTCTGTACATCTAACTATGGACAACTAGTTGTAGGTTATTAACGAGGACAGCTGACTTAATAAACTTAAAACATCAAAATATATTAAAAGTGTTGTAAATATATTTTGAACATACTTTGATATACATGTATATATTGTTATAGGTTCGTGAATCAACCAGTGGCCAAGTCTTACTTCCCGACGAAGTAAAAATCTGTGAAAGTGAGTTATAGTCCCACTTTTAAAATCTAATATTTTTGGGATGAGAATACATGCAGGTTTTATAAATGATTTACAAAATAGACACAAGTACGTGAAACTACATTCTATGGTTGAATTATCGAAATCGAATATGCCCCTTTTTATTAAGTCTGGTAATCTAAGAATTAGAGAACAGACACCCTAATTGACGCGAATCCTAAAGATAGATCTATTGGGCCTAACAAGCCCCATCCAAAGTACCGGATGCTTTAGTACTTCGAAATTTATATCATATCCGAAGGGTGTCCCGGAATGATGGGAATATTCTTATATATGCATCTTGTTAATGTCGGTTACCAGGTGTTCACCATATGAATGATTTTTATCTCTATGTATGGGATGTGTATTGAAATATGAAATCTTGTGGTCTATTATTATGATTTGATATATATAGGTTAAACCTATAACTCACCAACATTTTTGTTGACGTTTTAAGCATGTTTATTCTCAGGTGATTATTAAGAGCTTCCGCTGTCGCATACTTAAATAAGGACGAGATTTGGAGTCCATGCTTGTATGATATTGTGTAAAAACTGCATTCAAGAAACTTATTTTGTTGTAACATATTTGTATTGTAAACCATTATGTAATGGTCGTGTGTAAACAGGATATTTTAGATTATCATTATTTGATAATCTACGTAAAGCTTTTTAAAACCTTTATCTATGAAATAAAGGTTATGGTTTGTTTTAAAAATGAATGCAGTCTTTGAAAAATGTCTCATATAGAGGTCAAAACCTCGCAACGAAATCAATTAATATGGAACGTTTTTAATCAATAAGAACGGGACATTTCAAGTCGAGTGACAACGTCCAAGTCATTTGAGTAAAAATTACATTTTTACCATGAGCATAAATATAATATAATATATAAGTAATTATATAAATTATATATATATATATATATATATATATATATATATATATTAAATAAATAAATAATACGAGTGTCGGCAGCCTTGAAATCGTGCAAATGAGCTGGATATGGAAGCCATGTGATCGCATGGCCTTCCCTCACATATACCATGCGATCGCATGGAGGCTGGGGCAAGAGAACATGTATAAAGCTCGCTCGTTCTGGTTCTCTGATCCACATCTCACTCTCTATCTCTCGTAATATATATATATATATATATATATATATATATATATATATATATATATATATATATATATATATATATATATATTATGATTATTATTATTAATATTACGATAATTAATATTATTATTATTATTCTTAGTATTAGTAGTATTAGTATTAGTATTATTATTAGTATTATACATAAAATACTACGACGAGGTTCTGCCCAAATGTTTTCAAAACTGGATATCGAGTAGGATAAGGCTAAGGAAATTATGGGTTATAGCTATGGAGGTGATGGGTATGGATCAGGGGTATAGCTCGTGAGGTCAACCTAGTGTTTATCATCTCTGTTGCGTCTACGTACTTTCCTGCAATATTGAATCTCAATATTGATACGTGAGCACTCATAACTTAACCTTTATATATTAATAGTGTATCCCTGACTAGTGCTCGAGAATATAAGATTATGCATGCTTGTACTTTAGGATATTGCCCTTAGATAGGTTATGTTGAATCTTGAATTAGTTATCTATGCGGTTGAGATAAGGTATAAGATATGCATGTCGTTGGAAAGCTAGCGAAAAATTAAGAACTTTTCATTTAGATATCGAATGATTATTATTAAAAATGATTATTATTATCGTCGTTATTATCGTCGTTATAATTTTTATCTAATTATTATTATTATTATTATTATTATTATTATTATTATTATTATTATTATCATCATTATTATTATTATTATTATTATTATTATTATTATTATTATTATTATTATTATTATTATTACTAATATCATTATTATTATGATCATTATTATTATCATTATCCATAGAAAGTATTATCATTAAAAATTATTATTTTATTTTTATTACTACCGTTATTATCGTTAAAGTTATAATTAATATTATTATTATTATTATCATTAAAATAGTTATTAGTATTAATATTATCATAATATTTATTATTATTAGTATTATTATAATTAAAACTAATATTAGTAACACTTAATTATTATGATTACTATTATTATTATTAAATTGAACGCGATATAAAAGACAATTAAAAGCTATCAAATGAATCAATTAGGAAATAATGAGTATGAGTATCATAATGAAATTAAAATATTGTAAGATATGAACTTAGATAAAATTATTGTACTTATTATTTTGTCATTACTATTATTATTAAAAGTATTGATAATATTAAAACTATCATTTTACCAAAAATTATCTTTTTAATAAAAATGTCATTGTTATTATAAAAGATCATTATTATTATCATTTTAAATAAAATTATTATTTTAAAGTAACATTAAAAAGTACCATAAATATTAATGTTATCATAATTAGAATTATCATTTTATCATAATATCATTTTTAGTAAATATAAATATTGATATTTTTATTAATAGAATAATAATAATTATTATTACAAAATAATACAACTTTTATTTATTATTATTATCAATACTATTTTATCAAATAAATATGTAATACAAATAATATAATTACCTTAATAAAACCTAACATCATATTTTTATGATATTAAATGAACTTTATAAATTTTACTACTTAAGATATATAAAAGTATATTTTTATTATATAAATTTTAATAATAAATTAATTATATTTTTACTCTAATATAATCTTTTAAAAATATTTAAAAATATAAAACGACGATATTTAAATCATGTATAAATTTTGGGAATCATTTTGAATCAAATTGACTTTTGTTGACTTTTGCATATTAGTCTCGAGCATTAGGATTGTGGTACACTATGACTTGACCTAATTTGTTAAGACAAATATTGATCAACATATAAATATATATACTTAATTTAGGTTCGTGAATCCGAGGCCAACCTTGCACTTGTTCAATAATGTTATATGTATTTTTACTACGAAATACAGTATGGTGAGTTTCATTTGCCTTTTTACCCTTTATATTTTTGGGCTGAGAATACATGCGAAATTTTTATAAATGTTTTACGAAATAGACACAAGTAATTGAAACTACATTATATGGGTGAATGATCGAAGCCGAATATGCCCATTTTGCTTGGTAGCCTAAGAATTAGTAAACCGATCTACTAATTGACGCGAATCCTAAATATAGATCTATTTGGCCTAACGAACCCCATCCAAAGTACCGGATGCTTTAGTACTTCGAATTCGTTTTTATCATGTCCGAAGGATTTTACGGAATGATAGGGGATATTCTTATATGCATCTTGTTAATGTCGGTTACCAGGTGTTCACCATATGAATGATTTTTATCTCTATGCATGGGACATATATTTATGAGAAATGAAAATGAAATTCTTGTGGTCTATTAAAATGATGGAAATGAATGATTATGATAAACTAATGAACTCACCAATCTTTTGGTTGACACTTTAAAGCATGTTTATTCTCAGGATTGAAAGAAATCTTCCGATGTGCGTTTGCTCATTTTCAAGATATTATTTGGAGTCTTTCATGGCATATTTCGAAGAACGTTGCATTCGAGTCATTGAGTTCATCAAAGATTATTATTAAGTCAATTTATAGTTGGATAGTGGATATTATGAAATGGTATGCATGTCTGTCAATTTTCGATGTAAAGAAAGTTTGTCTTTTAAAAATGAATGCAATGTTTGTAAAATGTATCATATAGAGGTCAAATACCTCGCGATGTAATCAACTATTGTGAATCGTTTATAATGTATATGAACGGGTCCTTTCAGTTGGTATTAGAGCGGTGGTCTTAGCGAACCAGGTCTGCATTAGTGTGTCTAACTGATAAGTCGTTAGGATGCATTAGTGAGTCTGGACTTCGACCGTGTCTGCATGTCAAAAGTTTTGATTATCATTTCTAGTCGAAAATCATCTGCTTATCATTCTTAGGAAATTACCTGCTTATCATTATTAGTCTAGACACGTCTTGCTACATTAATTGCATGAGTAGTGTATAGACAAAATTCATATCTTAGCGTATCTGCTAAATCATATCTTATCATATCTGTTACTTTAAACTTTGCGTGACATATCCCGCAAATTCCTCCGTAATCTACAAAATCTTTTGATCTCTATATATAGATATCCTATGTAAATAGAATACCACCCGATAGCTGAAAAATCATTTTATATCGAAAAATCCTTTATCCAAACGTACGAAATGGAATTTGTCATCAGTTCAAGTCACTCGGATTCCGAAATGGAATCTCACTCAAGCTCCGAAAGCAGTGTGACCGAAATGGATCAACCAATCAGTCATCACCTATTCTGGATGAATTGGAGATGGGTTCGTAGCCTCCTCAATCATTGGAGATAAGAAGAAGGCGATCCTTTCCATCCACCACATTGCCCTCTTGACGAAGAACCTGAAGCACTTACCGGCGAACCTGTCCGAAACACCATTTTCTCTCTCATTTCCAGAGTATCTCATCACGATTATATATTACATCAAATTTTAGATTTTATTTATCCACTCGCCCGAACCGACAATCACCCCGGTGTAATAGAAGAAGTCAACGAGCTTCGCGCTCGGGTAGTGGCTTTGGAGAATATGGTGCAGAGGTTACAAACACCAGCAGCAGCACCAGCGGCATAACCAGTACCACCATCATCAACGCCAACAGTACCATTACCACCTCCAACCACAACCGCGTCGTAAACCTCAACTTCACAATCTGTCCCACGAGCATCAACGTCATACTCACCATAGATACGAAAGAGTACCAACAACAATAACTGACGAAGTATTAATTCATAACTTCATTGGAGAAACATTCCGCGACGATTATGTAATCTCTAAAGTCTTAGAGATTATCTAATCTAGCCCTAACCATAAATCAGTTAAGCGAACCAAAATGATAGAAGGAAGAGTAGAAACCCTGACAAAAATGGTGTGTGGTTAACAAGCTAAACTTGTTTTACCAACAGCATCATCAGTACTGTCAGCGTCGCCAGCATCGGCAGTGCAGTTAGCATCAGAATCAACAACACCTATAACATCACAAACTCCGTCAGTTCAAGAATCACTATGGACATCATTACGAATCAATAACGCGCATATTGTATCAACGAGTTATGAAGAATTAACTCATTCCCTCTGAAGAAATTATATGTATATATTTATATATATATATATATATATATATATATATATATATATATATATATATATATATATATATATATATATATATATATATATATATATATATATATATATATATATATATATATATATATATATTGAAATAAAAATAAATCTTTCCGTGCTAAGCTATTGTGTGTGAATCTTAACTACTCGGTTAATTCATATTACAAATATGCAATAATGTACGTCCTTCGCCCGTAACATAACCATCGTTAACTACAATCTCTGCCTCAATTCAACAAATTCCAATTTATAATAAATCAAGTATATATTTGATTTTACACTTTCATCATCGATGTACTCGAAACTTTTCAGATAATATCATTCGTACTTTACGAAATTCACAAGAATCCCACGAACACCAACATCACACAAAGTATTGATTCATAATTTCTAATATATTGAAGAAATACTTATGTAATTTATAAAGTTTTAGAAATTACTCAATTCTAGTTTCAACCGTAAATCAATGAGTTTAATTTAATATTAACTCATTAAATCTATGTTACATCTAAAGAAAATATACACAAATATATTTTCGTAAAGACTGTAATAAAATTCTTTTGTACAAAATATTAATTGTGAAGATTTTTTTAACGGGTAGGTAATACCCGAGAGATATATAAATTCACAATTAATATGGTACATTCTTCGAATCTGATTCAGCAAATCATCCATTATACTCCCTACTTTCACAACTATATACATTCTTTTATAGAAATCAAAACAACCATACTCATTCAAAATCTAATTACATATTCTGATTTTGAAATCTCAGAATTCAACTCGAGATATAATCAAAATCATCACTCTTAAATCCTTACATTTTTCAAAGTTATACTTTGACTTCAAAGCTGTGCTAGAACATCACATGTATATTAACGATTACAATCTGCGTTCAACCCTTTGAAATTCCTGAAGACACTTCAAATAATGAGCAATCGAGATGATGATCCAACCACATATTTCCCACAGTTATATACTTGAAAAGCTCTCAAAACCAAAGTCATAATTTAACACGTATCCACGTCAAATCCTTTGGCATTTATTAGCAAAAATAACCTTGTGATTTCTTTTCAAAATAGCAAATTTTGTCACAGCTCCAACAAGTCAACTTCGACTTTTCAGTCAGACCAACCTTATTATAACCTTGAGATATACACCATCGTTACCGGGGAACCTTTTATATTCCACCACATTATCAGTAGATGTACTAACAACTTCATTACCCTTTGACTTTAGCCTCTCCAAAAAGTCATTATAGTTATTCATTGAAACCCCATCATTTACTCATCTGCATCTTGTAACGAGAATTGCCATATGAATCAGCGAGAATTAGCAATCAGTACTTTGAAATCTCACAGCATGTCTATGCCAACAGTTATATGTGTATATATAACGTCTATCTCCTGGACATACATATTTTGAATGTGAAGTTTCTGAAAAACACTCTGAATTGCGAACTAGTTCTCGAAATGCTGATGAAGCAGCAAAAACTATAAACGACCTTAACAGTAAAAAGTTTGATGATAAGGAATAGTGTGCTGGAAAAGCGCAGAAAAAGAGAAGTTATGGAACCGGAAAACGGATTGAGCAAAGTATGAAGGAGGTTGTGGACAAATCACAAAGACTGAACCTGTCTTCAAAGAATCCAAATGATTGAGTATCTGCTGAAGTCATTAACGAATACCTTGCTCCTAATACTAAACCCCTACGGACAATATTCTTCATCATCCTCTGATATTGGAAATTCTAAGATATCATCGTATATTTAATTATAAATATCCTCTATATTTCTGAAGATATTTCCATAATTATTCTTATCTGAAATCATTTACCTCTTCGCATTATCTGTATTGCATCATAAAAGAAACTATTTTTGTTCCTAAATTCTGAAACATTCGAGTTTAAAATAGGAATACTTTTGAAGTAGTGTTGGGAGCTGAAGCATGAATTAGTATAATATAATGACACTTGATCAACGTGATTATATTACAGTAATTCATGCTGAGTTTCTAAATGGAACGTGATGATTCACTGATCATAACGTCATCATGTGTCATGTTACACGACTCTTATATTCTCTTTAACCTCTAAAATATCAAGAAAATATTTCTTGATGATTCGGTCTTCTCCGAGGTATTCTAGTAATTTGACAAGTCAAGATCGTGCCATTATAATTTCCTTCTTAGAACATTAACAATGTTCATTCCGAAATTCATATCTGCGAATTATGAACCATTATAAGCGGTACTTACTCGCAAGAAGAAGAAACGAAAGGACAAAGCTCCGAAACAGAAATTGGGGTATAAATCGTAGCAAATAAAAGAAAGCACTAACTGGAGATGACAATGATTATGGGAGACAGAAGCAGGGACATCAAAATATAAGAGAAGATATGAAACCCAACAACCACCCAGAAATTATAAACCGTATATATCGATGCATATAGCAATATAAAGATACGGGAGAACTAGAAACACTATAAACCCAAGAGTATAGTAGAAGTAAATAGATTCTTCTGGCGGCAGATGAAAAAGAAGAATGATAGATATGAAAGTAAGGAATATATCAAGAATCAGAACTGGATGGAGCATATTGAAAAATACTTTAAAGTATGAGCTGAGGAAGAAAGAAGAGAAGGTGTGAGTTGTAAGAAAACGAAGGAGGTGGATTTATAGGAAAATCTCCAACAGAGCAATCAAAATGGACGATTGCATTTAAAGCGGATCCTAATTCCCTTGGTTACCGGAGAATCAAATCTTATTACGAAAATTTTCTCCAAATCTCTTGAACTTGAAAATCAATCCTATATACGTCAAAAGATATGACGAATCTATACCTACTCATTTTCACTCTTTTGGTAATAGCTTCACTCGTACTCTTCACAAAAAAAAAATCAAATGGTTTTATCCATATTATCCATATTACTCAATGATGATAAAACCTTAATTTTCAGCTTATATGCGTCATGAAAACATATTTATTGTCAGCCATGACCATTCCAATCAAATTTTGGGACGAAATTTCTTTAACGGGTAGGTACTTTGACAACCCGGAAATTTCTGACCAAATTTAAACTTTAATCTTTATATATTTCCTACACGATAAGTAAAGTTTGTAAGTTGAATCTCAAGAATTTTAAACTGTGTACATACACTCATTTAACCTCGACCAAATTTCAATGATTCACGAACCATTATATGAACGAACATGATTATTTATATATATGTGTATATATTATAACTTGAAAACATTAACAAAGTATTAGACGTATAATACTTTATATAAACGTATTTGTTTCAAAATATATTCTAATAGTTATCAATGGAATTAAAAGATGATATCAAATGATTGAATTATTAGATACATTGAATTATAATTACGAGTCTCTGTTAAGAGGTCCACTATGATTTGAGAAATCTATTCTTTTTAAGTTATTCGGAATAATTGGTAAAATGATTTATTAGAAGGAACAAAAGTGTCAATTAACGGGAACTAGACAAGGGTTAGTGGAGACTCCCGTTTGATTTTTCAATTTATGCTTTACAATAATTGTCTCATGACTTTTGATAAGATAAACTATTAAACTTGTATATTAATTAACGTAAAAGTAAAAATTGTGGAATATAGATAACTTAGAAGATGGATATCGATAAGTTAAGTAAATTAACGTTTTACATTAAAATGATTTTATATGTTTATCTAACCTTTAGACGTTATATCACGTTGCACCAACAAACGTTAAAAACTTGAAATCTATTAAAAGTATATTTAATCTTACTTTTCTAAAATATTTTTACGATATAACAGCTTCTTCTATTTTAACCTTTTAATAAAATGATTATTGTATATATTTAGTTTTAGAAAAACAAAGTTATCATATTTGATTTAAATGTATAAAAACGTTTCAATTTAAAAAGAACTTTATTAATTAGGACGTTTTATAAGATAATTTGTATATGACTTTTGAAGAATTTAAATAAAGTTTATATTATAAATTACAAGTAAATAAAACGTTTCAAAAATGTAAACGTCATTGATATAATATTTTTTCTACTATCTAAACGATTCCAAAATAAACTTTAAAAATATAATTAGTTTTGAAAAACTAAATATTGTATTATTACATATTTCAATATGAACAAATATATATATATATATATATATATATATATATATATATATATATATATATATATATATATATTATACAAGTGACAAAATATAATATTTTAACAGATGATTTAAAATGATAAACTACAAGACTCTGATTTATAAAAGCAAATGACCACAACGCTCAATTTTATAGGTTACATTTATCATAAGGTAAACTTTTGATGAGTAAAGCCAAATTATTAATAAGTGTACATGTCGCGTAACGTAAAAGGCTAGTTTTCTAAACGTACGAAAGTGCGCTCGAAAAACCGAAAGTGGTACATGAGTCGAGTGACAACGGCCAAGTCATTTGAGTAAAAATTACATTTTTACAATGAGCGTAAATATAATATAATATATAAGTAATTATATAAATTATATATATATATATATATATATATATATATATATATATATATATATATATATATATATATATATATATATATATATATTAAATACATAATACGAGTGTCGGCAGCCTTGAAATCGTGCAAATGAGCTGGATATGGGAGCCATGCGATCGCATGGCCTTCCCTCACATATACCATGCGATCGCATGGAGGCTGGGGCAAGCGAACATGTATAAATATCGCTCGTTCTGGTTCTCTGATCCATATCTCACTCTCTATCTCTCGTAATATATATATATATATATATATATATATATATATATATATATATATATATATATATATATATATATATATATATATATATATATATATTATGATTATTATTATTAATATTGCGATTATTAATAATATTATTATTAGTATTAGTAGTATTAGTATCAGTATTATTATTAGTATTATACATAAAATACTACGATGAGGTTCTGCCCAAATGTTTTCAAAACTGGATATCAAGTAGGATAAGGCTAAGAAAATTATGGGTTGTAGCTATGGAGGTGATGGGTATGGATCAGGGTTATAGCTCGTGAGGTCAACCTAGTGTTTATCGTCTCCATTGCGTCTACGTACTTTCCTGCAATATTGAATCTCAATATTGATACGTGAGCACTCATAACTTAACCTTTATATATTAATAGTGTATCCTTGACTAGTGCTCGAGTATATAGGATTATGCATGCTTGTACTTTTGGATATTGCCCTTAGATAGGTTATGTTGAATCTTGAATTAGTTATCTATGCTGTTGAGATAAGGTATAAGATATGCATGTCGTTGGAAAGCTAGCGAAAAATTAAGAACTTTTCATTTAGATATCGAATGGTTTCGATGAACAGATTAGAAGTTATAGCCAATTGAATCTTTGTATTATTATTAAAAATGATTATTATTATCGTCGTTATTATCGTCGTTATAATTTTTATCTAATTATTATTATTATTATTATTATTATTATTATTATTATTATTATTATTATTATTATTATTATTATTATTACTAATATCATTATTATTATGATCATTATTATTATCATTATCCATAGAAAGTATTATCATTAAAAATTGTTATTTTATTATTATTACTACCATTATTATCGTTAAAGTTATAATTAATATTATTATTATTATTATCATTAAAATAGTTATTAGTATTAATATTATCATAATATTTATTATTATTAGTATTATTATAATTAAAACTAATATTAGTAACACTTAATTATTATGATTACTATTATTATTATTAAATTGAACGCGATATAAAAGACAATTAAAAGCTATCAAATGAATCAATTAGGAAATAATGAGTATGAGTATCAGAATGAAATTAAAATATTGTAAGATATGAACTTAGATAAAATTATTGTACTTATTATTTTGTCATTACTATTATTATTAAAAGTATTGATAATATTAAAACTATTATTTTAACAAAAATTATCTTTTTAATAAAAATGTCATTGTTATTATAAAAGATCATTATTATTATCATTTTAAATAAAATTATTATTTTAAAGTAACATTAAAAAGTATCGTAAATATTAATGTTATCATAATTAGAATTATCATTTTATCATAATATCATTTTTAGTAAATATAAATATTGATATTTTTATTAATAGAATAATAATAATTATTATTACAAAATAATACAACTTTTATTTATTATTATTATCAATACTATTTTATCAAATAAATATGTAATACAAATAATATAATTACCTTAATAAAACCTAACATAATATTTTTATGATATTAAATGAACTTTATAAATTTTACTACTTAAGATATATAAAAGTATATTTTTATTATATAAATTTTAATAATAAATGAATTATATTTTTACTCTAATATAATCTTTTAAAAATATTTAAAAATATAAAATGACGATATTTAAATCATGTATAAATTTTGGGAATCATTTTGAATCAAATTGACTTTTGTTGACTTTTGCATATTAGTCTCGAGCATTAGGATTGTGGTACACTATGACTTGACCTAATTTGTTAAGACAAATATTGATCAACATATAAATATATATACTTAATTTAGGTTCGTGAATTCGAGGCCAACCTTGCACTTGTTCAATGATGTTATATGTATTTTTACTACGAAATACAGTATGGTGAGTTTCATTTGCCTTTTTACTCTTTATATTTTCGGGCTGAGAATACATGCGAAATTTTTATAAATGTTTTACGAAATAGACACAAGTAATTGAAACTACATTATATGGGTGAATGATCGAAGCCGAATATGCCTCTTTTGCTTGGTAGCCTAAGAATTAGTAAACCAATCTACTAATTGACGCGAATCCTAAAGATAGATCTATTGGGCCTAACGAACCCCATCCAAAGTACCGGATGCTTTAGTACTTCGAATTCGTTTTTATCATGTCTGAAGGATTTCCGGAATGATAGGGGATATTCTTATATGCATCTTGTTAATGTCGGTTACCAGGTGTTCACCATATGAATGATTTTTATCTCTATGCATGGGACGTATATTTATGAGAAATGAAAATGAAACTCTTGTGGTCTATTAAAATGATGGAAATGAATGATTATGATAAACTAATGAATTCACCAACCTTTTGGTTGACACTTTAAAGCATGTTTATTCTCAGGATTGAAAAAAATCTTCCACTGTGCGTTTGCTCATTTTCAAGATATTACTTGGAGTCTTTCATGGCATATTTCGAAGAACGTTGCATTCGAGTCATTGAGGTCATCAAAGATTATTATTAAGCTAATTTATAGTTGGATAGTGGATATTATGAAATGGTATGCATGTCTGTCAATTTTCGATGTAAAGAAAGTTTGTCTTTTAAAAACGAATGCAATGTTTGTAAAATGTATCATATAGAGGTCAAATACCTCGTGATGTAATCAACTATTGTGAATCGTTTATAATGTATATGAACGGGTCCTTTCAAAATCGCAAAGAATTACAATTGTTCTTGGTGAAATAATAGTTGGTGGATACAGATTATACCTAAGTTATAACTATCGAGGATATCTTAAGCTATTACACGTTTGGACTCTAAACAAATAAACCCACACCACTAAATATTACAATAGTGAATACTTTTATTTATAGTAGTCCTATAAACCGTGTAATTGATCTATTGTCCACTTGTACATAGAATGTCTGTACTTGTGGAGACAAATGCATCAGAGAGCGTGCTCTCCTCTTTCCTCTTTGGTAGCTATTTGCAGGAACACCCCAATTCGGTTTAGCACCACTATTTGAATAAACAGATAGAATGTTGTGTTCCCTAGGCGTTGATAAAGAATTTCACACGTCTGCACATGCGTTAAACTTCTGCATTCTCACGTGGTCTTGTAAGATCACTTGTCAGCCGCCGACGCGTGTCCTTTTATGTTCAACTTTGTCTTCGACTTCTGTTGAATAGTACAATTGATGTAGACCACTCAGGAAACCACTATGCTTGTAATGGAGCATAACTGTCTTCGTGTAGTATGCTGCTTACTAGCTATGTTGGTTCTTCTATGCTGAGTCACTTAATCTTTATGATTTGCTGGGCACACATCATGTGCTAAATGAAGAATACTGTCTACCTTGTGTTGGTAGACTAGGCAGCATACTAAACACTTGACACAACAACATTTGCTGTCTATACATAAACAAACCTATGATGGCTGCACATAACATTTTAGTGTACATATTTCATGTTTTGTCATAATTAAATCCTTAATTATTTTAGGGACTCGACAACATGTTTGACTATGAGCTTAACTATGATGTTTTCGTGCTTTGTAATGTTTTTATGTAACACTGCCGCTATGAAAAGTTGTAATGAATGTTAACTAAGTAAATTTCTTAACTGTGAGTTGTAAACATTAACTAAGGTTATTTTGATAATTATGTAGTAATTACTTCCGCTGTGTTAAAAAAAAAATCAGGGTGTTACATGAGAGCACTGTTGACATTCCCCATGTCCTCTCTTGCCTTCAAGCACCCTCACATGCTTCGCCCTCACAATTTTTCTTCACAAAGCATATTTGAGTACGAGAGCTTTCTCTTTCTTCTTTTATTATGCATGATGTATTTCTACTCCTAGCTAAATAACTTGTAAACTAATTTATTTAATTAATTTGGTGGGGTATGTGATATGGAGGAAAGATGTCATGGTTGTCAGTCGTGTATTATGGGAATGTCATGAGAGGAAGTGGTGAGGAAATGGAGAGAGAAAGCTGATGTGGTGGTAAGGAAGGATTTCATGGTTGTGAGTAGTCTTAGACCATTCTCTACACATTTGGGTATTGTTGTGGTGTTGTGAAATTCCTTTTTGCTAATGTGACATTGTTGTGGTATAAGGGAGCACTATGATAAATACATTGTTGTGGTGTTGTGATGTTGTTGGTAAAATATAATTGGTATTGGATTAATTAATATTATAATTAAAAAAGGGGAAAAAGTGTGATTGGTTGCATTATCGTTGTGGCCATCATTGTTTATTCCCACCACACCACAACTAAGAAAATAACAACGGCCCATAAGCCATTATTTTTTTTTTGAATGGCCAAAATTTTATTCACAATCGACCCTCTAGCAAGATTTTAGAAGGGCCATAAGCCATTGTTGTGTTCGTTGTTGTTTGTCACGTAATACAACGGTACTCTCGTTGTAACGACCCAACCCGTTATACAAACGAATACGCGTAATAATTTTTTTTTTATATATCAGCAGGGTGCGCGGCGCGCAGCCCCTTGTGTGCGCGGCGCGCACAAGGACTGGCAGCCCGCTGTCCAAAATGTTCAATTTCTGTTTAAAGATCTCCCACTTCCTGACACTTTTAGACGAAACGCTTTTCACATCATATTATAATAGTTAAAACTAACACGTTTCAATGATAAAACAAGTTTTACGAAACCGGGCCCACATATGCCGAATTACGAGTTTCGTACAAAATATAAGTTTCGACTACATTAGTTTAAATTCCAAACTACACTTTGAGCATGGTGTTTGGGGGTTAAACTACCCGAATCTTGGTCAAACTTCAAAAAGCTATACGTCCAAAAGCTTCTCCTAACATAACGAAGTGGGATCACTAATCCAAACGAACGCCCTTACCCTTGTTCACTTCGGAGCCTATAAAAAGGTATACAACGAGAGGGTAAGCAAAACGCTTAGTGAATGCAATAATTATATACATACATATATAATATACCTACTTGCAAACACTTACTCACATACCGCATACAAGCTAGCAATATAATTAGCATACCATCTCAAGTACGAAGCTAATAATCTCCAAAACCGCAACTAGCATAATCAAAGGCATATAATCGAACTATACAATATGCTACACTACATCGCATAAACAATACATATGGTTAACCATACCCGCGTCATGGTGCTACCGGCTCTTTGGTTCACACCATACGCATCGGTTATGATGCTACCGGCTCTTTGGTTCACATAAAAACCCGAGTCATACTCGCACTAAGTGCTACCGGCTCTTTGGTTTACACTATAATACACATACTACGATGCCACCGGCTCTTTGGTTTACATCATAGCACAATCACACGTACTATGGCACTACCGGCTCTTTGGTTCATACCATAGCACACAAATAAATACATTATATACATACGCATATAATCATTCCACTCACCTTGTATCCAAAACGAAGGTAAGCCCGCAAGCTCTTCAACCGTCAATGATATCACCTATAATATTAATATAAAGTCAACGCTCAACTAGTTGGACTAACACCAACAACCTACTCATGTGCATTTAATGACTTAATGCATTAAATCACCCGTTTACACCAAAACCGCCCATTTAAGGTAAAGACCATCATTAATCACTAAAAGCTAGTGATTACGGTTCAACAATGCTAACTACCACAAAATCGGGGTATTTCATATCCATCTTTCCCAATTAGGTCAATCATTTCCCAATTGACCATTTTAAAGTCAACATACCCATTTCGGGTCATCCACTAACCCAACTAACACCCATTCACTTAGTAACTAGGTGTGCTAGTAATTAACTAACCAATTAAGACTCATAAACACCAATTTTCTCAATTAATTGAGCTCTTACACTTTAACCCAAACCACAAACCCCCAATTTGCACTAACTTGGGTTTAACACAAATTAAGTCTCATTCTAAGACACTAAACACAAAAATTAACTCTAAAATGAGTTTGAGACTTACCACACACTAAAAGAGATGCTAGGAGTAGAGCACACTCAAGCTTTGAACCCGATCTAGCGAAAACCCACTTGAAAAGCTTCAAGATCTACTTTCTCTCTCTACTCTCTCTCAACTTTATGAAGAAGATGATGTGGTTGGTGAATGTGAAGTAATGAGCCCAACCATGTGACGACCCGAAAATTTCCGATCAAATTTAAGCTTAATTTTTATATGATTTAGACACGATAAGCAAAGTCTGTAATGTTGAGTCTCTAAATTTTGAAACTGTTTCATGAATCCATTTACCCGTTGACTACTCCGACGATTCACGAACAAATGTGTAAATAAGTATGTATGTATATATATATATATATATATATATATATATATATATATATATATATATATATATATAAAATAAACATGTATATATAATATTTTGATTAAATACAAAACCCTTTTATCAAATAGAATTAAAATTGTAAAATAATAAATAGAATAAGTAAGATACTAATAAAATGGATATTGATTGTTATCAAGAATTATTACATTGTAATATATGTAAAATATATAAATAATAAATATACAAAAATGTTATGATATAATAATATAAAAATTGTAATATTTATTAAGTGTAATTATAAGTTTAAAAAAAAATAATGTTATTACACTAATATTATTATTACCTTCATTATTATGATTAATAATAATATTAATATTAGGATCTGTATTAGTTATTTTATTTCAATATATGATATATGAACTTTATCACATATAATTTGTTATAGTAGTAATAATATTATTATTGTTAATATCATTATTATTATAGTAAAATTATGACTATTATGATTAATATTATAATTGTTACTAAAAATATTATTTATCATTGTCGTTATTAATATAAAATTATCATTTATATTAATATCATTCTTGTTATTAGTATTATTTTGATTATTGATATTATTATTATTATTTCTATTAGTATTACTAATAATATCAATCCTAATATAATTAGTAATATTAGCATATCATTAATAATATTAGTATTATCAATTTCATTAAAAACCTTATCATTATGATTTATCATTATTACTAATTTTATTATTATTATTAATATTATTATTATTATTATTAGTATTTTTGAATATAATTAAGATAATTATAATTATTAATTATTAATTCATTATTTATTAATATCCATTATATAAAAAAAATCGTATATATAGATTAGGTGAATCAGAATCTGATCAAGTTGCTTTCCTTCTGTAGATGATTATTTGAGATCGTACAAATAAATTACAATAAAAACGAAAGCTGTTATCAATCGTTCTCACATTTTTTTTCTTTTATTTATTTATCTGCGTCAATTACTTTCTGTCAATTCTTTCAATTTATACAAATAGAACAAATCAGGATGATAGGAAATCCATTTTAACCTTCCACTACCGTTATCAATCACACAACACCCTTCACAGCTTTTATTAAAACAAATTTAAACAGAAAAATATGGAAGAACAGGTCTGTCTCTGTTTCATGTTCAAAAATTGGAAAACTTGATTTCGTAATTAATTTAAAAATGTAATAATACCATTTTGTTAGGAATTGTTTACTTAAACGATCTGGAAAGTTTCAAGTCTCACTTTTTAGTAACGAATCTCAATTTTGAAGTCAAAGTTGTGATTTTAAAAAGTCAAACGTCATTTTTCCATTAAATTCGAATTGTTGTTGAATTTTCTGTTTCAATTGGGAATTTAGAAAGTTTATAGATGTGATTTAAGACCTTTTTCATGTAGAAAGTTTTAGCTAAAATCTTCTTAAATTCAAAATCACATTATGGGTTGTTCTTCGAGTTTGCAGAACTGCTGCTACTTAAATTTTTATTTTATTTTTCGTTTCTGTTGAAATTGATGATCCATAAAGTTTTATGAATCATTTAAAACATAATTTGTGTTGAAAGCTTTGACTAAAACTGTCTTAAATTTGAGATTTGAATTTGAAGTGTTCTTGAGTTTTTGTGACGATTGCTCCAAATCCATATGGACGAACACATCATTCATCGATTTCATTGCGAGGTATTTGACCTCTATATGATACGTTTTGTAAACATTGCATTCTTTTGAAAAGGCACACCATAAATGAATATTTAAATCAAAGGTTTTCGACATCTGATGATATCTACATATAGACAATCACCGTAAATAATAGTTTACAATGGTACTTCTGTTGACAATGCAGTCAAAATAAGATACATGGTGATGATTTGGTGAATGCAACGTTTCCTTGAAAAATATACCATGTAAGACTCCATGCACATAGCTTGTCTAACATATAAGCAAACAGTGGAAGACTTCTAGGGAACCTGAGAATAAACATGCTAAAAAGTGTCAACACAAAGGTTGGTAAGTTCATAGTTTTAATGTTTTGCATAATCTGTACATAAAGGTGGATCACAAGATTTCAGTTGTTTCATCCAGAGACGTTTATCAAAATATTCTACGAAATTGAGCACCCTGGTAACTAAACTTAACGTATATATATTTTATACCCTTTGTATAATCATCTTAATAATACACGCAAACCAACTTGTACGCTTCTCAAATAGCATATGTCCGTTAAAAGGCTAGTGCTCTAGCTCGGACGGGGATATCAAGCCCTATGGATCCATATACTACTACTCGCGCCCACCAGTTCTTATAACTGGCAGTTAACAGTTACCAAAGCTAAGGGATTTTCGGTTCAAACTCAGTGTAGAATTTAGTATGTACTTGTATCCATTGCGTTTAAAATAAAGTGCATGTATTCTCAGCCCATAAATATATATTGCAAAAGCAATTAAAAAGGGATCAATGAAACTCACCTTAGCAGCATATAAAGTTGTTCACCAAAATGTGACTGAAACTCGGATTACCAAATAACCGTAGATCTCAACCTAGAGAACATATGTTGGTCAATAAATGTCTATCAAGCTAGGTCAGGTCATAGTGTATCACAATCCTAATGCTCGAGATCGACATACAATAGTTATCCAAAGTCGTTTCAAAAAGTCAATTTTGACAAAAGTTCAATAAAACGAGACGTGCCTTATATAAGGATTCATTTACTCGGCTGGTAATATTCAAAAATCCAATTTATCAATCTTACAAACAAGTGATTTAAATATTAATTGCAGATTCAAAAGCAATTTCAATTAATGTCAAACATAATTCAGTTGATCATATCTTTTAATTCGTTCACCGAAATTACGCGATTTCTAAATGAAAAGTTATTGGTTTTTCGCCGAAATTATGTTTGACATTAATTGAAATTACCGAAATTACCGAAATTACGACGAAATTTAGCATACAAGCATGCATAAATATATATACTCGAGCACTAGACATGGATACACAATTAATATATAAAAGATAAAATATGAGTGCTTACGTATCAATATTGAGATTCAATATTGTAGGAAAGTATGTAGACGTAACGGAGATGATAAACACTAGGTTTGACTTGCGAATATTACCCACGAATATTACCCATAACCTCCATAGCTATAACCCATAATTTCCTTAGCTCTATCCCGCTCGAAACCCATTTTGAAAGTGACACGTTCATAACCTCGTCGTAGTATTTTATGTATAATACTAATAATAACGATATCTAAAAATACAAATAATAATAATAATAAGATTAATAATAATAATAATAATATTAATCTTAATAATAATAATAATAATAATAATAATAATAATAATAATAATAATAATAATAATAATAATAATATAGAGGGAGTATGAGATAGATAGAAGTGAAGAATGCATCATAAATCAGAAAAATGATCGAATTTATAGATGTGGCCAGATTTCAGACCCCATGCGATCGCATGGGTTTTATGCCTATTTCTCATGCGATCGCATGGCCCCAAAATCCAGCTCACAATTTTTTAACTTTTAGCTTGTCGACATATTTTTATATAATATATATAATATATTTAATTTAAATAATTAATTATATATTATATTAAATTCACGTGCATAGTTGACTTGTAATTTTTGTTCCGATAAGTCGTACGTCATCACTCGACTCATGTCCCGGTTCTGGTTTCTCGAACGCATTTTTGTACGCTTATAAAACTTGCATTTTACGTTTCGTGTCACGTACCTTTGTCAAAATATAGCCTTAAATTATCCCTAAACTATACCACTCAAAGTATATCTTAAACTTTCGAGTATTTTGGTCATTTACTTCTATAAATCATTATCTCGCTATTTGTTAATATATATATATATATATATATATATATATATATATATATATATATATATATATATATATATATATATATATATAATAACAATTCGTTTTATGACCAGTTTAATATTATATTTTATATATTTTCAATATTAATATATACGTTTTAAAATACATATCACAAGTTATTCATATATCTAATTCCAACTGTTAATATTCCTTATTATTGTATGTCTCCAAATTACGTTATTTAAACAAACACTTTACCATTTATTTCGAATATCGTTAAAAATGAATGATTTCCCAAATCAACGTGGACCTCACAACAGAGACTCATAATAATATCATAATCTTTAAAGGACTCAATAAATATCTTTTAATTCAATCGTTTGGCATAATCTTTTAACTCCGTAGTTAAATATATCAATCAGATAATCAAACCAATAAGGTTAATGCACAGTATCATTTTCATAACACTTTGTTACATTTTCAAGTTATAGTATATATATGTATCTATTTAAAGATATTTGTTCGCGAATCATTGAGAACAATCGAAGGGTATTTGAATAGTTCATGAATTTTAGGATTCAACTTCATAGACTTTGCTTATCGTGTCGGAAACGTTAAAGATTAAGTTTAAATTTGGTCAGAAATTTCCGGGTCATCACAGTACCTCCCCGTTAAAGAAATTTCGTCCTGAAATTTGAGTGAGGTCGTCATGGCTAACAATAAAAATGTTTTCATGACGAATATGTGTTGATAAATAGAATTTTTATCACCGTTGAATAATATGGATACAAAAAATCCAATTACTCGAAGCGTATGAGGGAAGTTATCATAATAGAGTGAAATGGAGAATAGAGATTCGTCTTATCTCTTGACGTAGTAACGATTGATTTCCGGAATTTAAGGAATAGAAAATCTTCATAATTTAAATAAGATTTGATTATTCGGAATTTAAGGAAATTAGGATTTCCTTTGATTAAATGCGTAATCTGCCTCGATTGCTATGTTTGATATTTTGCTATAAATTGACATCTTCCATTTCATTTATTTTCACCACTCCTATAATCTTCTTCCTTATTTCATACTTACAAAAGATTTGTGAAAATGCTTCATCCAGTTCTGATTCTTGATATTTTCTTGGCTATCATATCATTCATTCTTCTTTTTCATCTGCCACCAGAGGAGGTTATTTTCTTCTACTATTACCTTGGGGTTATATTGTTTTTCATTCTCCCGTGTCTTTATATTGCTATACGCATTGATATACACGGTTTGTAATTTCGGGGTTATTTTCGGGCTTTATATTTTCCATTATATTTCGGAGCTTCATGCTTTCGTTTTCTCTTCCCGACTTTAAGTCAAGCGAATAATGGTCCAGAATTCGTAAGTATGAATTTCGGAATGGACATAATTAATATTCTAAGAAAGAAACGGTAATGGCACAATCTGACTTGTCAAATTACCAGAATACCTCAAAAAAGACCGAATCATCAAAAAAAATATTTTCTTGATATGTTTAGAGGTTAAATAGAATGAAAAAGTTATGTAACATGGTTCATGATGAGGGTATGATCTGTGAACCTTTATCACGTTCCATTAGAAACTCAACATGACTTACTGTAATATAATTACGTTGATCAAGTGTCATTATATTATACTAACTCATGCTTCAATTCCCAACACTACTTCAAAAACATCCATTTTTCGAAATTTTCAGAAATTAGAAACTAAAATAGTTTCTTTTATGATGTAACACAGATAGCGTGAAGAGATAAATAATTTCGGATGATAATAGTTATGAAGATATCTTCAGAAATATCGAAGATATTTATAATGAAAGATACGATGATATCTTAGAATTTCTAATATCAGAGGATGATGCGAAAAATCTGTCTGTGAAGGTTTAGAATGAGGAGTAAGGTGTTTGCTAACGATTTTAGCAGACACTGAATCATTTGGATCCTTTGAAGGTAGATTTCATCATTGTGATTTATCCACAGCCTCCTTCATGGTTTGCTCAATTCGTTTTCCAGTTTCAAACCTTCTCTTTTTCTCAGCTTTACCACCATACTATTCTTTATCATCAAACTTTTGACTGTTAAGGTCGTTTACAGTTTTTGTTGCTTCATCAGCATTGTTCCAATTTCAGAGAACTAGTTCATAGTTTGGGATGTTTTTTAGAAACTTCACATTCGGAGTAAATAAGTCTGATAGACATTATATGTTTATATATAACTGTTGGCGTAGAATTGCTGCGAAATTTGAAATACTGATTGCTAATTCCCAGTAGTTGGTATGGAAATTATCGTTAGAAGATGTAGATGAGTACATGATAGGGTTTTAATGAGTATAAGGATTTTTCGGAAGGTCAAGGATCAATGAAGTTGTTGGTAAATTTGCTGCTAATGTGGTGGAACATAAAAGGTTCCCAGTAACAAGAACGTATATATCAAGATTACAATAAGGCTTAATCTGAAAAGTTGAAGTTGACTGGTTGGAAGTGTGGTAAAACTGGATAATTTGAAAAGTAATTGCAAGGTTATTTTTGGTAAAAACAATACTAAAGGATCTTTCACAGTTTTGAAGTCAAAGTATAGCTTTGAAAGATGTAGAGATCTAAGAATGATTTCACCGGTTCAGAGTTATGACTTGGATTCTGATCCGTCAATATCAGAATATGTAATTGAATTTGTATGAAAACGATTGTATATCGTTGTGAGCATTGTTAATAATTTTTGAATCAAAGTTGAAGAATGTACAGTGTAACATATTAATTGTGAACCTATATATTTCCCGAGTATTACCTACCCGTTAAAGATTTCACAAGTAATATTTTGTACAAAAGAATTTTTCATTACAGTCTTTATGAAAATATCTGTATGTATATTTTCTTCGGATGTAATTCGGATCATAGTAAGCTCATTTGATTTTTGGCTTGAATTAGAAATGAATAATCTCTAAAACATTAGAGATTACATAATCTTGGCGGAGTATTTCACTAATGAAATCAATACTTCATTATTTATTCTTTTTCCTTGGTGAAGGATGTTGATTGCTCGGGGAATTTTTTGTGAACCTTTACAAGGTACAGATGATATTTTCTGGAAAGTTTCGAGTACATCGAAAATGAAAATGAAAAATCAATTATGTAATTGAATAATACACTTGGTTTGTTAGGAATGGAATTTATTAATTTGAAACAGAGATTGTAGTTAACAATGGCTAAGTTGTTAACGAAAATGTACCTTATATCATATTAGTAATATGAATTAACTGAGTAATATTTACCCTTTTTCAATTCATACATAATAGCTTAGTACGAAAAGATTTATGATGGTTTTAAAATTTATATATATATATATATATATATATAAGATATACATATAAATTCTTTAGAGGAATTGAGTTATTACTTCATAACTCATTGATACAATATACTCGTTGTTGTCTCGTAATGATGTCCACGGTGCTTTCTTGAACTGGCAGAGCTTGTGATGTTAGAGGCGATGTTGACAGTACTGACTGTGCTGGTGAGGATAAGGGTACTATTGATGCTGTTGGTAAAACAAGTCTAGCTTGTACCTTACGCACAATTCTTGTCAGGGTTTCTATTCTTCCTTCTATCATTTCTATTCATCTGATTTACGGTTAGAACTGGGATAAAAAATCTCTAAGATTTTAGAGATTACCTAATCGCCGTAGAATATTTCTCCGATGAAGTTATGAATCAATACTTCATCATTTATTGTTGTTGGTACTCCTTGGTACCTATGGTGAGTATGATGTTGATATCCGAGGTACAGATTATGATGTTGAGGCGTGTGATGGGGATGTTATTGTTGGTAGTGGTAATGATACTGTTGGTGTTGATGATGGTGGTACCGGTTATGCTGTTGGTGCTGTTGCTGGTGTTCGTAACCCTTGCACCATATTCTCCAAAGCCACTACCCGAGCACGAAGCTCGTTGACTTCTTCTACTACCCCCGGATGATTGACGGTTCAGACAAGCGGATGAATAAGATTTACAATATTGGATATTACGTAGTCGTTGCGAGCTGTTCTGGAAATGAGGGTGAAAATGGTGTTACGAACGGGTTCGCCGGTAAGTGCTTCAGGTTCTTCACCAAGAGGTGAATGTGGTGGATGGAAGGGATCGCCTTCTTCCTGTCTCCACTGATTAAGTAGATTACGAACCCATCCCCAATTCATCCAAAATAGATGATGGCTAATTGGTTGATCCATTCCGGTTACACTGTCTTCGGAATTCAGGTGAATATCCATATCGGAATAGCTGTCAGAGTTTAAGGAATTTGAACTAGATACGAGATCCATCTTGTATAATTAGGGAGATGATTTTTGATATGAATTAGATTATAGAATTTAGTTTGGTATTCTTCAATACATAATTTACATATGTATATATAATACCAAATTCCATAAATCACGGAGAAATTTTCTGAAGATGTCAGGAAAAGTTTACAGTAACAGGTACGCTAAGATATGAATTTTGTCTATACACTATTCATGCAATCAATGCAGTAAAACATGTCTAGACTAGGAATGATAAGCAGGTAATTTCTGACAAAAAATGATAAGCAAAACTTTTGACATGCAGACACGGTCGAAGTCCAGACTTACTAATGCATCCTAACAACTATCAGTTAGACACACTAATGCAAGACCTGGTTCACTAGGACCAATGCTCTGATACCAACTATGATGATTGCTCCAAATCCATATGGACGAACACATCATTCATCGATTTCATTGCGAGGTATTTGACCTCTATATGATACGTTTTGTAAACATTGCATTCTTTTGAAAAGGCACACCATAAATGAATATTTAAATCAAAGGTTTTCGACATCTGATGATATCTACATATAGACAATCACCGTAAATAATAGTTTACAATGGTACTTCCATTGACAATGCAGTAAAAATAAGATACATGGTGATAATTTGGTGAATGCAACATTTCCTTGAAAAATATGCCATGTAAGACTCCATGCACATAGCTTGTCTAACATATAAGCAAACAGCGGAAGACTTCTAGGGAACCTGAGAATAAACATGCTAACAAGTGTCAACACAAAGGTTGGTGAGTTCATAGTTTTAATGTTTTGCATAATCTGTACATAAAGGTGGATCACAAGATTTCAGTTGTTTCATCCAGAAACGTTTATCAAAATATTCTACGAAATTAAGCACCCTGGTAACTAAACTTAACGTATATATATTTTATACCCTTTGTATAATCATCTTAATAATACACGCAAACCAACGTGTACGCTTCTCAAATAGCATACGTCCGTTAAAAGGCTAGTGCTCTAGCTCGGACGGGGATATCAAGCCCTATGGATCCATATACTACTACTCGCGCCCACCAGTTCTTATAACTGGCAGTTAACAGTTACCAAAGCTAAGGGATTTTCGGTTCAAACTCAGTGTAGAATTTAGTATGTACTTGTATCCATTGCGTTTAAAATAAAGTGCATGTATTCTCAGCCCAAAAATATATATTGCAAAAGCAATTAAAAAGGGATCAATGAAACTCACCTTAGCAGCATATAAAGTTGTTCACCAAAATGTGACTGAAACTCGGATTATCAAATAACCGTAGATCTCAACCTAGAGAACATATGTTGGTCAATAAATGTCTATCAAGCTAGGTTAGGTCATAGTGTATCAGAATCCTAATGCTCGAGATCGACATACAATAGTTATCCAAAGTCGTTTCAAAAAGTCAATTTTGACAAAAGTTCAACAAAACGAGACGTGCCTTATATAAGGATTCATTTACTCGGCTGGTAATATTCAAAAATCTAATTTATCAATCTTACAAACAAGTAGTTTAAATATTAATTGCAGATTCAAAAGTAATTTCAATTAATGTCAATCATAATTCAGTTGATCATATCTTTTAATTCGTTCACCGAAATTACGCGATTTCTAAACGGAAAGTTATTGGTTTTTCGCCAGCTTTCCAAAAACATGCATATCATATACCTTTTATCAGTAATATATGTATTTACTTCGTGATTCATCATAACTGTTTAACAACAAAATTTAGGATACAAGCATGCATAAATATATATACTCGAGCACTAGACATGGATACACAATTAATATATAAAAGATAAAATATGAGTGCTTACGTATCAATATTGAGATTCAATATTGTAGGAAAGTACGTAGACGTAACGGAGATGATAAACACTAGGTTTGACTTGCGAATATTACCCACGAATATTACCCATAACCTCCATAGCTATAACCCATAATTTCCCTAGCTCTATCCCGCTCGAAACCCATTTTGAAAGTGACACGTTCATAACCTCGTCGTAGTATTTTATGTATAATACTAATAATAACGATATATAAAAATACTAATAATAATAATAAGATTAATAATAATAATAATAATAATAATAATAATAATAATAATAATAATAATAATATTAATAATAATAATAATAATAATAATATAGAGGGAGTATGAGATAGATAGAAGTGAAGAATGCATCATAAATCAGAAAAACGATCGAATTTATAGATGTGGCCAGATTTCAGACCCCATGCGATCGCATGGGTTTTATGCCTATTTCTCATGCGATCGCATGGCCCCAAAATCCAGCTCACAATTTTTTAACTTTTAGCTTGTCGACATATTTTTATATAATATATTTAATTTAAATAATTAATTATATATTATATTAAATTCACGTGCATAGTTGACTTGTAATTTTTGTTCCGATAAGTCGTACATCATCACTCGACTCATGTCCCGGTTCCGGTTTCTCGAACGCATTTTCGTACGCTTAGAAAACTTGCATTTTACGTTTCGTGTCACGTACCTTTGTCAAAATATAGCCTTAAATTATCCCTAAACTATACCACTCAAAGTATATCTTAAACTTTTGAGTATTTTGGTCATTTACTTCTATAAATCATTATCTCGCTATTTGTTAATATATATATATATATATATATATATATATATAATAACAATTCATTTTATGACCAGTTTAATATTATATTTTATATATTTTCAATATTAATATATACTTTTTAAAATACATATCACAAGTTATTCATATATCTAATTCCAACTGTTAATATTCCTTATTATTGTATGTCTCCAAATTACGTTATTTAAACAAACACTTTACCATTTATTTCGAATATCGTTAAAAATGAACGATTTCCCAAATCAACGTGGACCTCACAACAGAGACTCGTAATAATATCATAATCTTTAAGGGACTCAATAAATATCTTTTAATTCAATCGTTTGGCATAATCTTTTAACTCCGTAGTTAAATATATCAATCAGATAATCAAACCAATAAGGTTAATGCACAGTATCATTTTCATAACACTTTGTTACGTTTTCAAGTTATATTATATATATGTATCCATTTACATATATTTATTCGCGAATCGTTGAGCACAATCGAAGGGTATTTGAATAGTTCATGAATTTTTGGATTCAACTTCATAGACTTTGCTTATCGTGTCGAAAACGTTAAAGATTAAGTTTAAATTTGGTCAGAAATTTCCGGGTCATCACAGTTTTTCACGTCGCAGCAGGTTTTATTTTAAATTTTATTTTGATTTTTATTATTGCCTATTGGATGAACGTAGTGAATTCAGATTATTACATTACAAACTCAAAGTCAAGTATGTAGTTCATTGTTGACAAATTGAATTGGGAAATTGGTTTGGGTCTGTGGTATTGAAGAAGAAGATCAGACATTCTGGGTTAATAAAAATTAAAAGCAATATAGATTAGAAAAACAGACGACAGAGGAGTGGTTTGGGGGGTGTTTTGGTGTTCGAGAGGTCGCGGGTTCGAGCCCGGTCTCGGGCAATTCTTTTCACAAAATGCTTTTAAAGGGTATATTTTTATTATTCTTATTTCAATTATTATTATTATTATTATTATTATTATTATTATTATTATTATTATTATTATTATTATATTTATTATTATTATCATTATTATTAATATTATTATGATATGATTATGATTATTATTGTTATTACCATGATTATTATTATTGTTGTTGTTATTAATATTGTTATAAGAATTATAATAATTATTAGTTTTATCATAGTTATAAGTATTATAACAATTATTATTATTATAAGCATTATTAATGTTATTATTATTATTAACTTATTATTTTAGTATTATTATCATTTTTATGATTATGATTATTAATAATATAATTATTACGAAAATAATATAATTCATTATTGTTTTCATAAATATTAACCATAGTATCATTATAGTACCATTATTGTTATTAGTAGTAACATAAGTATTATTATAATTATGATCATTATTATTATTATTATTATTATTATCAATATGACTATTATATTAGTATTGTTATTATTAAAAAGTGTTATCATTATTATCATTTTTGTTAAAATTATTATTTTACTCTTATTAAAACTAACATTATTATTATTATTATTATCAGTATTATCTATATTTTTATTAATAAAATAATTATGATTACTAAAATAAAAGTTTTAACGACGTTATTAAGGTTATAAGTATAAAAATAAAGATCTTATATATGTAAATATACTTAGTACACCTAACTTAACTATATTAACATTTATATATATATAATGAAAATATAAATAAATAATGAAACTTATAAATTATTATATATATATATATATATATATATATATATATATATATATATATATATATATATATATATATATATATATATATATATATATATATATATATATATATATATATATATATATATATGTATTAAAACTTATTCTTATATTCGGATAAATATATATATATATTATTATTAGTGATGTTATATATATATATATATATATATATATATATATATATATATATATATATATATATATATATATATATATATATATATATATATATATATATATATAACATCACTAATAATAATATATATATATTTATCCGAATATAAGAATAAGTTTTAATACATATATGAATGATATAGTTTCGTGAATCCGAGGCCAACCTTGCACTTGTTCAATGATGTTATATGTATTTTTACTACGAAATACAGTATGGTGAGTTTCATTTGCTCCCTTTTTAAATGCTTTTGCAATATATATTTTTGGGACTGAGAATACATGCGCTTTTATAACTGTTTTACGAAATAGACACAAGTAATTGAAACTACATTATATGGGTGAATGATCGAAGCCGAATATTCCTCTTTTGCTTGGTAGCCTAAGAATTAGTAAACCGATCTACTAATTGACGCGAATCCTAAAGATAGATCTATTGGACCTAACGAACCCCATCCAAAGTACCGGATGCTTTAGTACTTCGAACTCGTTTTTATCATGTCCGACGGATTTCCCGGAATGATAGGGGATATTTTTATATGCATCTTGTTAATGTCGGCTACCAGGTGTTCACCATATGAATGATTTTTGTCTCTATGCATGGGATGTATATTTATGAGAAATGAAAATGAAAATCTTGTGGTCTATTAAAAATGATTGAAATGAATATTTATGATAAACTAATGAACTCACCAACCTTTTGGTTGACACTTGAAAGCATGTTTATTCTCAGGTATTAAAGGAATCTTCCGCTGTGCATTTGCTCATTTTAGAGATATTACTTGGAGTCATTCAAGACACATTTCAAAAGACGTTGCATTCGAGTCGTTGAGTTCATCAAGATTATTATTAAGTCAATTATAGTTGGATATATTCTGAAATGGTATGCATGCCTGTCAACTTTCGATGTGATGAAAGTTTGTCTTTTAAAAACGAATGCAATGTTTGTAAAATGTATCATATAGAGGTCAGAACCTCGCGATGTAATCAACTATTGTGAATCGTTTATAATCGATATGAACGGGTCCTTTCAGACCAGTCCTCTGGAGGTCATAAACTCGGCTCCAAGTGAAAAGTCCAAACTACCCTCCATTTAAAATGAATTAATAACCAGAAAACTGTGTCCAGGAGCAGTGCGCGGCGCACTCTCCTAGGTGTGCGCGGGGTGCACTAGTGTTCTGAATGGATTCTGACCCAGTTTAACTGCACCATGTTACCCACACTCTATGTACCATATTTACACTGCTGTACAATAATAATTTGGGTCTTACAACTCTTCCCCACTTGAATCGGAGCGCGTCCTCGCGATCCAAGCCGCATGACAAGAGGGAAGATAAACTAACACAAACTCTTCGGGCTCCCAAGTAAAATCAGAACCTTTACTACGACGCCATTGAACTTTATAAGTTCTCACTTCTTTATTCCTCAACCTTTTCACCTTTTCGTCGACTATCGCAATCGGCTCCTCAACATACTCTAACTTGTTGTTTAGTTCAATTTCGTCTAATGGCATCCATGAAGAATCATCCGCAAGACACTTACGGAGATGGGAAACATGAAATGTATTATGGATCCCCGCAAGCTCTTCGGGTAATTCCAAACGATACGCAACTTCACCAACACGAGCTAAAATCTTAAATGGTCCAATAAACCGAGGAGCTAACTTTCTCCATTTTCGAAACCGAATAATACCCTTCCATGGCGAAACCTTAAGCATCACCATGTCACCTTCTTAGAACTCAATCAGTCACCTACGTTTGTCGGCATACGACTTTTGTCTATCTTGAGCCGCTTTCAAACGAGTCCGAATCATCTCAATCTTGCTATTCATCTCTAAAACCAAATCGGTACTCCCGATTTCCCTTTGTCCCACTTCACCCCAACAAATCGGAGTTCGACACCATCGGCCATAAAGAATCTCATAAGGTGGCATCCCGATACTAGTATGATAACTATTATTGTACGAGAATTCCACCAAGGGCAAGTGCTCATCCCAAATACGACCGAAATTGATAATACACACCCGTAACATATCCTCCAATGTTTGATTCGTACGTTCGGTTTAACCGTCCGTTTGAATATGGTACGCCGTGCTCATTCTCAATTGTGTACCCATATCTTCATGAAACTTATTCCAAAATCGAGATGTGAAACGAGTGTCTCGATTCGAAATAATGGATATAGGGACCCCATGTCTTGATATCACCTCCTTGATAAACAACTTCGACAAAGCCTCCGACGATATCGTTTCCCGAATGGGAATAAACAAAGCACTTTTTGTCAATCGATCAACTATCACCCAAGTCGTATCGAATTGAGTTCTCGCCGTCTTTTGTAACTTTGTAATGAAATCCATGGTAATGTGCTCCCATTTCCATTTCGGGACTTCCAATGGTTGTAACTTACCATACGGCTTTTGGTGCTCGGCCTTAACTTGCAAACACGTGACACATTGTTCAACATACTTCACAACATCACGTTTCATGCCTGGCCACCAATACTCTTTCTTCAAATCAAGATACATTTTCGTCGCGCCCGGATGAATGTAATACTTCGACTTATGTGCTTCATCAAGTGGCACTCATCGGAAATCTCCCATTCTAGGCACCCACACTCGTCCTTGAAAGGACAACAAACCATGCGGACATAAAGTAATAGACTCCGTTTGTCCCACGATTCGTTCCTCATGCTTATTGTTAACAAAAGCTTCAATTTGAGTTTCACCAAGCTTTACAAGAAAATCGTTAGTAATAATCATGCTTAACGATCCTACTCATATCGCCGGATGTTGACTCTTTCGACTTAACGCGTCCGCGACCACATTCGCCTTACCCGGATGATATAAGATTTCACAATCATAGTCTTTTACCACATCCATCCATCCATCTACGTTGACGATAATTCAAATCTCGTTGATCAAAAAGATGTTTTAAGCTCTTGTGATCCGAATAAATCATACACTTGACACCATACAAGTAATGGCGCCAAATTTTCAACGCATGAACCACCGCCGCCAATTCAAGATCATGAGTCGGATATCTCTTTTCGTGTTCCTTTAATTGTCGAGAGGCATACGCGATGACTTTACCTCGTTGCATTAGAACACAACCGAGCCCATTTAAAGACGCATCACAATAAACCGTCATATCTTCTACCTCTTCCGGAAATACTAACACCGGAGCTTGACACAACTTCTCTTTTAACAATTGGAAAGCGATCTCTTGCTCGTTTTCCAATTAAATCTTGCGTTCTTTCTTGTAAACTTCGTTAATGGAGAAGCGATCTTAGAAAAGTCTTGGATAAACCGATGATAATAACCAGCCAATCCGAGAAAACTTCGGATTTCCGTAGGCGTAGTCGGTCGTCCCCAACTCTTTACCGTTTCAGTCTTCCCCGGATCTACTTGAATACCATCTTTGTTCACAATATGACCAAGGAATTGAACTTCCCTTAGCCAAAATTCACATTTGGAGAATTTTGCATACAACTTCTCCTTCCGCAACGTCTTCAACACACCACGCAAATGATGTTCATCTTCCTTCATACTCTTCGAATAGACAAGTATGTCGTCAATGAAGACAATCACCGACTTGTCCAACATAGGTTGGCACACTCGGTTCATAAGATCCATGAATGCCGCCGGTGCATTTGTAAGACCAAAAGGCATAACTACAAACTCAAAATGCCCATAGCGCGTTCGAAAGGCCGTTTTCTCAATATCTTCCTCACGGACCCGCATTTGGTGATAGCCAGACCGTAAGTCAATTTTAGAAAAATAAGTCGTGCCTTGAAGTTGATCAAACAAATTGTCAATCCGAGGCAATGGATAGAGATTCTTGATCATCACTTTATTCAACTCCCGATAATCGATGCACATCCGCATACTACCATCTTTCTTCTTCACGAATAAAACCGGAGAGCCCCATGGAGAAGCACTCAGTCAGATGAAACCCTTTTCAAGCAACTCTTGGGTTTGATTTAACAACTCTTGCATTTCCGTTGGTGCTAAACGATAAGGTGTTTTAGCAATGGGAGTAGCATCCGGAACTAACTCAATGCGAAATTCAACTTGTCTTTCCGCCGAAACACCCAGTAATTCATCCGAAAAAACATCTTCGAATTCACTAACCACCGGAATTTCACGAATGGATGGTGGCTCTTCACGAGTATCAACTACAAGAGCAAGAAAAGCCATGCCACCACTAACAAGAAAATGACGTGCCCGTGCATAAGTGCAAAATGGTACAAGTCTTCTCCGTCTCTCGCCATGAATAATTAACTCTCCCCTACTTGGGGTCTTCACACGAATAGATTTTTCATGGCATGCAATATCGGCCCTATAACGATCGAGCCAATCCATACCAACGACAATATCGAATTCACCCAAGGTCATCGGGATAAGATCAATTTTAAATGTTTCGGTACCAAACATAATATCACAATCATTACAAACATCAACCCCTAGCACCGTCTTACCATCCGCTATTTCAACTTCTACCGAATGACTTAACTTAGCTAGCGGTTTATCAAGCTTAAACACAAATCTTGGAGAAACAAACGATAAATTAGCACCGCTATCAAATGGGATCCTTGCCGGATTAGAGTTAACCCTGAAAGTACCTGAGACAACTTCGTTTGATTGCTTGGCCTCATCATGGGTTATTAAGTAATTTCGTCCCCTCACCGTCCCCGTAGCCTTTTCTAGCTTCTTAACTTGATCATTCCTCAAATTGGGACATTCCATCCTTCGGTGACCCTCTTTATTACAATTAAAACAATCGATTTTGTTGGAAGATAAGTTCGTACAATCACGGGCCATGTGCCCTTGTCGACCACAATTGTAGTACGTGAGTCCAAAACCCTTAGAAACCCCCTTTTTCACACTACCGACGCTCTCGGTCACACTCTTACTCTTCTTGTTCGAGTGGCTAGTAGCTTCAAATTTTCGTTTGCCAAAGGTTAAGTCACTCTTTCTCGGAGCAAGCGACTCAAAACCCTTAGCGATATCAAACAACTCATCAAAAGTTTTCGTCGAATTCCTACTAATCCTTTCTTGATAGTTATCATTCAAGGTTCGGTAGAAATCTTCTTTCAACATATGGTCATTCCCGACATACTCCGGGCAAAATTGGATCTTTGATAAGAAAGTGGACTTGAGAGTGTTCAAATCCATTGACCTTTGCCTCAAAGTACGCAACTCGTCCTTAAGCCTCGAAAGATCGGCCGAAGTTCGGTACTCCTTAAAAAATTCCTCCTTAAACTCATCCCACGCCAAACTCGTACTTTGTTATTCTCCATAAAGTCGTATTTTTGCATCCCACCACAACTTGGCATCACCCCTCATCATGCTACTACCATACCTTGTCCTTTTTCGAGAGGGCACTCACTAGTACGAAAAGCCCCATCCATGTCGAAGATCCAACGAGCACTCTTGAGCGGGTTTCGTTCACCCTCAAAGGTGGGAGGTTGAGCATCTTTGAAATTTTTATAGTGGAAGTCTCGCCTTCCAACATTATTCTCTTGAAGAACAATTTTAACTTGTTCCTTGACTAGATTGACTACTTGCTCATCAATCGATTCTAAGAACATCTTCTTAACGTCCTCTAGAAAGGCCGCATGACGCCTTTGCAAAAATGGCCTCAACCTTGGCCGTAAACTCGACATCCTCACTCGTACCCCCTTCATTGTTCTCGGGTCCGTTTCTCGTCTTCATACTATAAAACGGAAATAGGTTAAACAATGAAACGAAAGGACATAACATAAAAGCATATATGTACATCTCACACCGCCCCATATTGCTCAACAATCATCTCACATCGCTTGTTTGAAACGATTTGAACCCGTAACAATAGTAGCTAATCATTATTACGCGAGCACGTCGCATTAACTTGCTAGTAAAACAACTGTCTCGCTTGATGATTGCAAATACAACACAAAACAATTAGCGCATTGTTAGTTCACCTAAACCTAGGCACTAACAAATCCCCGGTCCGACCCGTCTCCTGCAAGTCCCGCATAAAGCGCATTCACAATAAAGTCTAAGTCTAGGCACCTATCTCAAGTCACCTAAATCCCTTAGACGATGCTCTGATACCACTTGTAACGAACCAACCTGTTATACAAAAGAATACGCGTAATAAATTTTTTTTTTATATATATCAGCTAGGTGCGCGGCGGGCAGCCCCTTGTGTGCGCGACGCGCACAAGGGCTGGCAGCCCGCTGTCCAAAATGTTCAATTTTCTTTTAAAGATCTCTCACTTCCCGACACTTTTAGACAAAACGCTTTTCACATCATATTATAATAGTTAAAACTAACACGTTTCAATGATAAAACAAGTTTTACGAAACCGGGCCCACATATGCCGAATTACGAGTTTCGTACAAAATATAAGTTTCGACCACATTAGTTTATATTCCAAACTACACTTTGCGCATGGTGTTTGGGGTTTAAACTACCCGAATCTTGGTCAAACTTCAAAAAGCTATAAGTCCAAAAGCCTCTCCTAACATAATGAAGCGGGATCACTAATCCAAACGAACGCCCTTACCCTTGTCCACGCCGGAGCCTATAAAAAGGTAAACAACGAGAGGGTAAGCAAAACGCTTAGTGAATGCAATAATTATACACATACATATATAATATACCTACTTGCAAACACTAACTCACATACCGCATACATGCTAACAATATAATTAGCATACCATCTCAAGTACGAAGCTAATAATCTCCAAAACCGCAACTAACATATTCAAATGCATATAATCGAACAATAAAATATGCTACACTACATCGCATAAACAATACATATGGTTAACTATACCCGCGTCATGGTGCTACTGGCTCTTTGGTTCACACCATATGCATCGGTTATGATGCTACCGGCTCTTTGGTTCACATCACAACCCGAGTCATACTCGCGCTAAATGCTATCGGCTCTTTGGTTCACACTATAATACACATACTACAATGCCACCGGCTCTTTGGTTTACATCATAGCACAATCGCACATACTATGGCACTACCGACTCTTTGGTTCATACCATAGCACAAAAAAATACATTATATACATACGCATATAATCATTCCACTCACCTTGTATCCAAAACGAAGGTAAGCCCACAAGCTCTTCAACCGTCAATGATATCACCTATAATATTAATATAAAGTCAACGCTCAACTAGTTGGACTAACACCAACAACCTACTCATGTGCATTTAATGACTTAATGCATTAAATCACCCATTTACACTAAAACCGTCCATTTAAGGTCAAGACCATCATTAATCACTAAAAGCTAGTGATTACGGTCTAACAACGCTAACTACCATAAAATCGGGGTATTTCATATCCATTTTTCCCAATTAGGTCAATCATTTCCCAATTGACCATTTTAAAGTCAACATACCCATTTCGGGTCATCCACTAACCCAACTAACACCCATTCACTTAGTAACTAGGTGTGCTAGTAATTAACTAACCAATTAAGACTCATAAACACCAATTTTCACAATTAATTGAACTCTTACACTTTAACCCAAACCACAAACCCCCGATTTGCCCTAACTTGGGTTTAACACAAATTAAGTCTCATTCTAAGACACTAAACACAAAAATTAACACTAAAACGAGTTTGAGACTTACCATACACTAAAAGAGATGCTAGGAGTAGAGCACACTCAAGTTTTGAACCCGATCTAGCGAAAACCCACATGAAAAGCTTCAAGATCTACTTTCTCTCTCTACTCTCTCTCAACTTTATGAAGAAGATGATGTGGTTGGTGAATGTGAAGTAATGAGCCCAACCAGTCCTCTGGAGGTCATAAACTCGGCTCCAAGTGAAATGTCCAAACTACCCTCCATTTAAAATGATTTAAAAACCAGAAAACTGTGCCCAGGAGCAGCGCACGACGCGCTCTCCTAGGTGTGCGCGATGCGCACTAGTGTTCTGAACGGATTCTGACCCAGTTTAACTGCACCATGTTACCCACACTCTATGTACCATATTTACACTGCTGTACAATAATAATTTGGGTCTTACAACTCTCCCCCACTTGAATCGGAGCACGTCCTCGCGATCCAAGCCGCATGACAAGAGGGAAGATAAACTAACACAAACTCTTCGGGCTCCCAAGTAAACTCGGAACCTTTACTACGACGCCATTGAACTTTATAAGTTCTCACTTCTTTATTCCTCAACCTTTTCACCTTTTTGTCGAGTATCGTAATCGGCTCCTCAACATACTCTAACTTGTTGTTTAGTTCAATTTCGTCTAATGGCATCCATGAAGAATCATCCGCAAGACACTTACGGAGATGGGAAACATGAAATGTATTATGGATCCCCGCAAGCTCTTCGGGTAATTCCAAATGATACGCAACTTCACCAACACGAGCTAATATCTTAAATGGTCCAATAAACCGAGGAGCTAACTTTCCCCGTTTTCGAAACCGAATAATACCCTTCCATGGCGAAACCTTAAGCATCACCATGTCACCTTCTTGGAACTTAATCAGTCGCCTACTTTTGTCGGCATACGACTTTTATCTATCTTAAGCCGCTTTCAAACGAGTCCGAATCATCTCAATCTTGCTATTCGTCTCTAAAAGCAAGTCGGTACTCCCGATTTCCCTTTGTCCCACTTCACCCCAACAAATCGGAGTTCGACACCTCCGGCCATAAAGCATCTCATTAGGTGATAAAAATGTTGTGAATATATTTCGATCATACTTTGATATGTATGTATATATTTTTTATAGGTTCGTGAATCGACCCGTGGCCAAGTCTAATTCTCGACGAATTAAAAACCTGTGAAAGTGAGTTGTAGTCCCACTTTTAATATCTAATATTTTTAGGATGAGAATACTTGCAGTTTTCTAAATGTTAATAGACACAAGTAATCGAAACTACATTCTATGTTGGATTATCGAACCGAATATGCCCCTTTTTAGCTTGGTAGCCTGATGTGGTAGCGGAGTGGTATAAAATACTATTAAATTTTTGCAGGAAATACTATTAAATACGATACAATTTTACACAAGATATTTATTTATTTATAGAATGGATATACTTAAACCTTGCTACAACACTTATAGGCAGTGTACCTAATCGTACAGTAGTGTAGTTTTTAGTAAGTCCGGTTCGTTCCACGGGGAATCTTTTTAAACAAAGCTTAACGCTATATTAGTTTACTTTTATAAAAATACAAATATATATATATAAGTAATATTATTATTATAAAGGGGGGTTTTTACCGTTTAATGACCGGTTTGTCGATTTTAAAACTTTAGTCGCAGTTAAAACCAAATAAATACAAGACTTTAAATTAAAGCATAAAGTAAATAACGATAATGAAATTGCGAATAATAAAAGTGCGATAAAATAAACTTGCGATAATTAAAAAGTACGATAATTAAAAGTGCAATTAAATACAATAACAATAAAAGTGCGATAATTAGAAGTGAAATTAAATATAAAATAAAGGAAATTAAATATGAAATAAAAGAATTATGCTTATTTAAACTTCCGTAATCATGATGTTTGACGTGTTGATTTTAGTTTTATGCCCATGGGTTAATTGTCCTTTGTCCTGGATTATTTAATATGTCCGTCTGGTTTTTGTCCATAACAGTCCATCAGTCATAAATATAAAGTGCGAGTGTCCTCGTCAAATTATCCTTATACCCGAAGTTAAATATTTCAACTAATTGGGGACTTAAACTGTAACAAGATTTTAATACTTTGTTTAATAATTACACCAGGATGTCAACTGAGTGTAACCCAAGGTTTTAATATTTTGTTATCAATTATACCAAGTGTCCTTGTACATAATTTCACCCCTGTTTTAATTATTCTAGTGGCTATTAATCCATTCCCGTGTCCGGTTAAATGAACGATTATTCGTACATATAAATACCCCGCCCATCGTGTCCGATTGAGTGTATATGGTAATTTATTGGGACGCCCAATTGTAAATCTTTATATTAACATTAACAAACTATCATTTAGTTAAACAAATATAAAGCCCATTAATAGCTCATAGTCTAATTTCCACAAGTGTCGTTCTTTTGTCCAAACCCCAATTATGGTACAAAGCCCAATTACCCAATTTTAATAATTAGCCCAACATCATGATTACTTCGTTTTAAATAAGCATAATAATAACTTAGCTACGAGACATTAATATAAAAAGGTTGAACATAACTTACAATGATTAAAAATAGCGTAGCGTTACACGGACAGAATTTCGACTTACACCCTTACAACATTCGCTATCATACCCTTATTATTAGAATTATAATTAAAATTAAAATATAAATTATATATATATATATATATATATATATATATATATATATATATATATATATATATATATATATATATATATATATATATATATATATATATTTTACGTATGAATGAGGAGAAGAAAAAGATTAACAGTGTGAAAAATGATCAGAATTCGGTTGGCTTTATAGGGACTTTCATAATTTGGGCCTCCGCGACTCGCGGCCAATTTTGCCTTCAAACTCCGCGAGTCGCGGAGTTTGAAATTACAGCTCAGATACTTTGGAGTCTTTCTTGCCGACGGTTTTAAATATAAATATAATAAATTAAATAATTATAAGAATTATTTAAATATTATATTATTTTTATGTGCATAGTTGACTTGTAATTTTTAGTCCGTTGCGTCGAGCGTTGAGAGTTGACTCTGGTCCCGGTTCCGGATTTTCGAATGTCCTTGCGTACAATTTAATATCTTATACTTTGCGTTTTGAATCTTGTACTCTTGTAATTTCGAGACGTTTCTTATCAATAATTGGAACCTCTTTGATTGTGTTTTGTACTTTTGAGCTTTTTGGTCGTTTACGTCTTCAATTCGTCGAATCTGTCTTTTGTCTTCACCTTTTATTATTTAAACGAATATCACTTGTAAATAGAACAATTGCAACTAAAAGCTTGTCTTTCTTGAGGAATAATGCTATGAATTATATATTCGTTTTTAGCATTATCAAATATTCCCACACTTGAGCGTTGCTTGTCCTCAAGCAATATCGTCTTGAAATACTAGAATCACTTCTTTATTCTTCACACTTTGTACATCAGTGATTTCTATACGGTGGTATAAACAATGGTAGTAACGATATGGTTTACAGTCCCACATGACTATAAAAATTTAGATCCATTAAGGAAATTGGATCTTTATGAAAACATTTGATCTTTTGAAAATTAAATCTAGTTTTTACCCTAGATAAGTTTTCCGGAATAACCCTTTACCGGTGTATGCAAAATATTTTTGTGGGTTTGGTGGGTTTCAGATTTGAAAATTTTAGCTCAAAACTTATGGTTTTGTGTCACCCACTTGCTAACCTTGTATTTGGAAAGCAACACATCCAGTTTACTTGTCCCGTATATTACCTTTCGGTAAACTACCGTCCGGTTGTAAAGGAAAGCGTTGAACAAGCAACTGTTAAGGCAATGTCCCCTGACATGCTTTTAATTATGGTCTATAACGTGTCGGACGCAATTACTATCCTTGGTAGGAGCAATAGTAAAGCTCACCCTTATAATTTTTCGGTATGGCACAAGGTCCTGTCTTTGACCACTATGCAACCACCGTTCTTACGGTTGACACCCGATTTAGTTCAGGTGACCTAATGAATTCCAGGTGAATTCCTAGGATTGTACGTTCAATGGTAATGAACGCATTGAAAATAGGGTTTTTAGAAAACAAATCGGTTTGTAATTTTGATCAAAATATTTTCTCGTTCAAGCTCGAGTTTAGATATCATTTAATTCCATGAGTTTGTAATTCTCAATCTTTAAGGTCAATCTCTAGGATTGAGTAATATCAGTCTTAAAAAGCTGATTTTTAATCTTTAAAGAGATTATCCTTTCTGGGGATCTGATTCAGTAGTCTTATCCAGCTAATTTGCATGGTGCCCCCCCATTGTACGAGATAAATCCTTCTCATGGTTAGGATAAATCTGACCACTTGGCGACCCTGTTTAATGCTGAGGTCCGTGGATTTCATGCTGATTTTAGTGATGACTTTTCTCGATTTTTCGTCAACCTACAGCTGGTCTGGACGACAACTTCATGACCTAAATCAAGAAGCGCGTGTCTTTTTCGGAAGACTTTACTTCCTTTTAATGATGGAATTGATTCATCGTGTAGATCCATCTTTTCTTTTCTTTCATCGGGTAAAACAGTTTAGTTTAGTCCAAAGCAAAAGTATTTTCAGTTATTTGTTACAGAAATATGTGATATATGTTTTGAATAACTTGGAGAATTTTCCCACACTTGGCTTTTATTTTCCTTTTTATCGTCCTCTATTCCATTTTAAATGAATTTTAACATTTTGGTTTGTTTCTCAATTTATGTCCTTTCCGAGGTAACAATAATTTCGGTGTTAAAACCTAGTTTTATCGTTCATAAATATGTATAAACATGATTTTGAGTTCATTTAATTGAAAATTTTGAAAAATTTTACTAGAATTGGGTAGTCAGTATATAAGACTAGGGCTGTTCTTTATTATCAGAGAGCACTAGATTCTAATACAACTACTGCTTTACTAGTATTTTTAATGGTAACCAAGTGTATAAAGTAAAAAATTTTAAAATCCGAAAGAATTTAACCCCTTCCCACACTTAAGATCTTGCAATGCCCTCATTTGCAAGAAATCAGTAACAATTTAAATTATTGAGGGTGATTTGTGTGAAAATGATTAAATTTTTACCAAAGTTTCCAAATATATTGGCGTTTGTTTGCTGAATGATAAATGGTGCACATCATTTGTTCATTCCGTCTTGTTGTTATTTCACATATATTTTGCATCTTGTCGTCAAAATTAGTTGCTTTTGCTGAACTTAATGCCAGTATTTGAAAATGCGTTGTTTTACCCTGTTGTGTACATAAGATAAACTGCAAACATATATGCATATTTTTGAAGTTTGGTATATTACCCCACATTCAAAAATTATTAAAATCTAAGAATAAAAGTTAGAAAATTATAAAAACTATTACAATATTAACATAAGTATTAAACGTATCAATCATTACAAATTACAAAATAAATAAAACTAAGTATACTAGGGATGATACTGGTACCAATAGGGGTTCCAAGCATAACCATAGGTGCTATAGAATGCTTCGGCAGGGTTATACGTAGGATACGGTGGTTGTATCTCTATAGACCAGGGAGGGAAGATGGGTTTCGGTGTAGGAATATAGTTTCTACCTATATGTTGGCAATGAGCTATGATTTGGTTCTGATGAACTTGCCAATCTTCAAATGCTCTCTGTCTAGCATTTTCGTACTCCTGAGAAGCTATAAACCTTTGCATTTCTTGCATCTCATTCCCCCCTCCTACATTACCTTGTTGTTGGTTTCTCTCAACCTGTGGATGTCTACCATGGTATGGTACTGCGGCGTTATTTCACCTCTTCAAAACTTTCGCACCATGGTATACATTTAAACCTATAGTATCTCGGGGTTCTGGTTCTTCTACTAATAATCCCCCCCGACTTATATCCACACCGAGATATTCACCAATCAAAGTAATAAAAATACCACCTCCTATTATGCTATGCGGTCTCATCCCCCGAACCATAGCTGATAAATAATAACCCACACAATATGGTATACTTACAGCGCTTTGTGGGTCTCGAATACACATATGGTAAAACAAATCCTGTTCATTTACCTTTTCCTTGTTCTTACCTCTTTGTGTAATCGAATTAGCTAAAAACCTATGAATCACTCTTAATTCGGCTATATCTATATCCAAATAAGAGTAATTTCCCCCTTTGAAACGGTGATGGCTTGTCATTTGACTCCACACACCGTGTGTATCAAAATTTTCATCTATCTTTCTACCGTTTAGTATCAACCCTCTACAATCGGCAGATGCTAACTCCTCAGGCGTATATATACGTAAAGCCTGAGCCATGTCTAGTAAAGACATGTGGCGCATCGAACCGCCTAACAAAAATCTAATAAAAGAACGATCGGTTAAACTAGCTACCCGATCATTCAACTCTATACTACACAACAATTCTTCACACCATACTTTATATACAGGTCTACGCATGGTGAATAAACTTACCCAGTCATTAAAAGTAGAATTACCATACCTCTGTACAAGTAATTCCCTAATTGGCCCGGCCAATTCTACAGCTTCTAAGGGTCCCCATTCTATGACCCTCGGTACCTCAACAACCTTAGAATGAAGAGTATGCAAACCCCTTTGATATTTTGGATAATCTATCCAAAGTCTGTCAAATCTCAGGTTCGGGTGCAACTCTTCCAAGTGCATATCAGAAAAGGTCATGACTGGATGAGGTATATCCTGCTTGTAGTAGTTATCCACCTCCTGTTGTTCCGCATTCTCGGCAGGAGCATTGCGAGCTTGGGATGAAGATTCACCCCTTTCAGTCTGCAAAACACATCAAACACAATTTTTGTGCATCCAAATATGCATTAGTGTCAGCAAAATCATCAATCAAAATAATCACAATGACATGATCAATTTATATCAAACTTAAGCTCATTTTCACATTTTCATCAAATCTACACTTTTTCAAATAAGCATATACGAAAATGTTCGCCAAGTTCATAAGCATTTAACTCAAATAACATGTCAAAATAATCATTACTAGCAATTAAACAAGTCTCAAATGGCATTATCTTTCAAAAATCAAGTTCATGAATTTTAGACTTTGAAAAAGTCCACTTTAATTCTCAAAATCATGTTTAGGCTCAAAGTTTGGATCATTTAACTACCTAAACATGTTACACTACTTAATTTAGCAATAATTCATGACAAAAATCGGCCATAACCTGTTTATATCAAAAAGCCCCAAATTTGCTCAAGAACACAAACCCTAGATTACTCAAAATTTGAAGTTTAAGGCTTCTAATCATGTTAAACAGCATCAATCTAGGTTATACAAGCATAATACATAAACAATTTAAGCATAATTACACTAAAAAGCATCAAAATCAAATTGGGGAAAAAATTGCTCAAGAACACAAATTTCGGATTAAATGGTGTTTAGGTGTAGAATTTTACCATTTTTCTTGAGTAATTCCTAGATAGCATCCTTCTCAACATGATTTTAGTAAAAGATTTGGTGATTAACGGTTAAAAATTGTGATTTTTGGGGGTATTTTTGGGTGTTTTTTCGGAGTATTTCGCAGTGTTTTCGGTTTTGGGGGTGTGGACTGATCAGTTTGCAGCTCTTTTTATTTTTTCTGTATTTCGGTCCTCCCGCGACTCGCGGTGTTTGGACCCTTCAAACTCCGCGAGTCGCGGAGTTTGGTATTTTTTTTTTTTTTTTTTTTATAATCTTTAACTTATTAAAACAATTAATTAATTAATTTAAAAATTTTGTTTCCTTTGTTATTTAGGACGAGGTCGTTTCGGATCGATGTCCTAGTCCGTCCTTCGACAAAATTTTAAAATTTGTCTTTTTGTAGCGATTGTTTTAAAAGCTAAGATTTTTGGGTTTTTTTTAATGTTTTTGGCATACTTTAATTCAATAAGATTAAAAATAATGATAATAAAAGTTCTCGTCCCTCCCTCGGGTAAAGCAATTTCGGTTCAAAGACCTAGTCTTCAACTTACGACGAATTTTAAAAATAATATTTTTAACTTAATGAGATAAAGTAAATTTTTGTTTTTAAATTCACACAATTTAAATATTAAATTCAAAATTAATATTAAAAGTTCACACCAAACTTAAAATTTGAAATGCATAAAATTAAAATTTCATATTTTAAAAATTAAAAATTCACACCAAACTTAATTTAAAAATTCATATTATAAATTCACACCAAACTTATATTAATTTTTCAAATATTTACAATTTTAAATATATTGTTTTTACAAAGTTTACAATATTAATTTAAGATTTAAATATTAATTTTAAAAACATGGTAAAAATAAAATTAAAAATCTTTTTGGCTTTTTATCCCACTTTAATCAATCAAATATTATCAAAAATATGAGCCCCTCTTTTCGGTAAAGTAATTTCGGTTCCAAGACCTAATTTAACTCATGACGAATTTTTGAAATATTTTGGGTTGATTGTTTAAAGATATTTATACCTTAAGAATAAACGTTAAATTTCGCAGTGATGTAATAAATTTTTGAATGATATCAATAATTTCGGTCGCCAAACCTAATTTTATTCAATACCAATTTAATACTTTTTAGCGAACAAATTAGCGTTTACTATCAAAAGGTTAAAAATAAAAATAAAAATAAAAACTGTACAGACATACCTGTGAAATAGATTTCTTAGTTATATGATCTATCCCATTCATAAGATAGTCGGTTTAATTGGTTTTCCATGGCTACATAGGCGTAACCTCGAGCATTCAGTGTCTTTTCTTCTAAACATATGAACGGTCCATCTCTGCATAAAGTAACAAATTCGGTATTTAAATAGGCTTGATTATTTGAACATTTACCTCCATGTGACCATTTTCCGCATTTGTGACATCGTTCTAGGTGTCGTGCTCTTCTTTTTGCTGCGGATTTTGATTTTCCTTTACCAAATTGTAACTTATTATCTTCGCATCTGGATTCTTTTCTATCTCCGTCCATTCTTTCTCTGATTACTGATACTAATTCACTCGGTAGTATGTCATTATTTCGTTTAGTGATCAAAGCGTGTAGCATTAGACCATGGTTTAGTTCACAGGCAGTCTTCATTTTGTAAAAACCTAAAAAAAATAAAAATTCAGAATGGGGGGAGAAGACTAGTTCTTTAGGGTCTGCTAGGGAAAGACCATTCGGGTTCCATTTTCGAGAACTACACGAAAACAGATAATCTAACTCTAACAGAAATACATATTATCCTTTAAAGATTTGATTCTCCCCACACTTAGTTAGCTGTGGTGTTGAAATTGTGATTAACTTCGTTGTCAACTTCCATCGGACCATGTATGTAATGTTTAACTCTGTGACCATTAACTTTAAATTCAATCCCATTTGAATTTATTAATTCTATCGTTCCGTATGGGAAAACTCTTTTGACTATGAATGGTCCAGACCATCTTGATTTCAATTTTCCAGAAAATAGCTTGAATCGTGAATTGAAAAGAAGAACTCTGTCTCCTTCTTTAAATTCTTTTGAACTTCTGATTCTTTTATCATGCCATTTCTTCGTTCTTTCTTTATAGATTAACGAATTTTCGTTTGCTTCATGTCTTAATTCTTCTAATTCGTTTAGTTGACTTAATCGTAGACGTCCAGCTTCATGTAAATCAAGATTACATATTTTCAAAGCCCAAAATGCTTTGTGTTCAATTTCTACTGGAAGATGACATGCTTTTCCATAAACAAGTCTAAAAGGTGTGGTTCCAATTGGAGTTTTGTAGGCTGTTCTAAAAGCCCAGAGTGCATCCTCCAATTTAATGGACCATTCCTTCGGATTTGATCCTACGGTTTTCTCTAGAATACGTTTTAAGGCTCGGTTGGTATTTTCAACTTGTCCACTTGTTTGTGGATGATATGCGGTGGAGATTTTATGAGTTACTCCATATCTTTTAAGAACTTTCTCAAGTTGATTATTACAGAAATGAGTACCCCGATCACTTATTAAAGCTTTCGGTGTTCCAAACCTTGCAAAAAGACGTTTTAAAAAGTTGACTACAACTCGTGCATCGTTAGTTGGGAGAGCTTGTGCTTCCGCCCATTTAGATACATAATCAATGGCTACGAGTATATATAGATTATTATGAGATTTTGGAAATGGACCCATAAAGTTAATACCCCAAATGTCAAATACTTCACATACTTGGATGACATTTTGTGGCATTTCATCACGTTGACTTATTTTTCCGGCCCTTTGACAAGCATCACAGGATTTGCAAAGAAGGTGTGCGTCTTTGTAAATTGTAGGCCAATAGAATCCAGCATCATAAGCTTTTCTTGCTGTTAGTTGAGGCCCATAATGCCCTCCAGTTGGTCCTGTGTGACAATGGTTTAAAATTTTACTAGCTTCATCTCCAAATACACATCGGCGTATTATTCCATCTGGACAACTTTTAAACAGATGTGGATCTTCTCAAAAATAGTGTTTTATATCACTGAAGAATATCTTTCGTCTTTGGTATGATAATCCTTTTTCAAGAAATCCACATACTAAATAGTTTGCATAGTCTGCAAACCATGGTATTTTTTTATAATCTATCTTCAATAGATATTCATCAGGAAAGTTGTCTTGTATGGCTGATTCATTTAGAACTTCTAATTCGGGATTTTCAAGGCGAGAAAGATGATCAGCGGCTAGATTTTCTGCTCCTCTTTTATCTCGGATTTCAATATCAAACTCTTGTAAGAGTAAGATCCAACGGATTAATCTTGGTTTAGCATCTTGTTTTGAAAATAGGTATCTAAGAGCAGAATGGTCGGTATAGACCACCGTTTTTGCTAGAACGAGATATGATCGAAATTTGTCAAAAGCAAAGACAATAGCAAGGAGTTCTTTTTTAGTAGTTGTATAGTTCGTTTGTGCTCCTTGTAACGTCTTACTAGCATAATATATAGGTTGAAATCGTTTTTCAATCCTTTGTCCTAAAACGGCTCCCATTGCAAAATCACTTGCATCGCACATTAGTTCAAATGGTAGATTCCAATTTGGTGTTATCATGATCGGCGCATTAGTTAGTTTTTCTTTAAGAATATTAAAAGATTTGATACACTCATCTGAAAAGATGAATGGAGCATCTTTTTCTAGGAGTTTATTCATAGGAGTGGCAATTTTAGAAAAATCTTTTATGAAACGTCGGTAAAAACCGGCATGCCCTAGAAAACTCCTAACTCCTCTAACATTGGTGGGATGTGGAAGTTTAGCAATTACATCTACTTTAGCTCTATCCACTTTAATTCCTTCTTTTGAAATTTTATGTCCAAGAACGATGCCTTCTTTAACCATGAAATGGCATTTCTCCCAATTAAGTACTAGATTTGATTGTTCGCATCTAAGAAGCATTCGTTCCAGATTAACTAGACATGATTCAAATGTATCACCGAAGACTGAAAAGTCATCCATGAATACTTCCATGCATTCTTCTATCATGTCATGAAAAATCGCCATCATACACCTTTGAAAGGTTTCAGGGGCGTTGCAAAGTCCAAATGGTATGCGTTTGTAAGTAAAAGTACCATAAGGGCACGTGAATGTTGTAGTGACCTGAACTTTTCCATGTTTATATATATTAATTGAGATTGATATTTACATGATTAAATGTTTCCAACATGTTAAGCAATCAAACTTGTTAAGACTTGATTAATTGAAATAGGTTTCATATAGACAATTGACCACCCAAGTTGATCGGTGATTCACGAACGTTAAAACTTGTAAAAACTATATGATGACATATATATGGATATATATATATATAGTTAACATGATACTATGATAAGAAAACATATCATAAAGTATATTAACAATGAACTACATATGTAAAAACAAGACTACTAACTTAATGATTTTTAAACGAGACATATATGTAACGATTATCGTTGTAAAGACATTTAATGTATATATATCATATTAAGAGATATTCATACATGATAATATCATGATAATATAATAATTTAAAATCTCATTTGATATTATAAACATTGGGTTAACAACATTTAACAAGATCGTTAACCTAAAGGTTTCAAAACAACACTTACATGTAACGACTAACGATGACTTAACGACTCAGTTAAAATGTATATACATGTAGTGTTTTAATATGTATTTATACACTTTTAAAAGACTTCAATACACTTATCAAAATACTTCTACTTAACAAAAATGCTTACAATTACATCCTCGTTCAGTTTCATCAACAATTCTACTCGTATGCACCCGTATTCGTACTCGTACAATACACAGCTTTTAGATGTATGTACTATTGGTATATACACTCCAATGATCAGCTCTTAGCAGCCCATGTGAGTCACCTAACACATGTGGGAACCATCATTTGGCAACTAGCATGAAATATCTCATAAAATTACAAAAATATGAGTAATCATTCATGACTTATTTACATGAAAACAAAATTACATATCCTTTATATCTAATCCATACACCAACGACCAAAAACACCTACAAACACTTTCATTCTTCAATTTTCTTCATCTAATTGATCTCTCTCAAGTTCTATCTTCAAGTTCTAAGTGTTCTTCATAAATTCCAAAAGTTCTAGTTTCATAAAATCAAGAATACTTTCAAGTTTAATAGCTCACTTCCAATCTTGTAAGGTGATCATCCAACCTCAAGAAATCTTTGTTTCTTACAGTAGGTTATCATTCTAATACAAGGTAATAATCATATTCAAACTTTGGTTCAATTTCTATAACTATAACAATCTTATTTCAAGTGATGATCTTACTTGAACTTGTTTTCGTGTCATGATTCTGCTTCAAGAACTTCGAGCCATCCAAGGATCCATTGAAGCTAGATCCATTTTTCTCTTTTCCAGTAGGTTTATCCAAGGTACTTAAGGTAGGAATGATGTTCATAACATCATTCGATTCATACATATAAAGCTATCTTATTCGAAGGTTTAAACTTGTAATCACTAGAACATAGTTTAGTTAATTCTAAACTTGTTCGCAAACAAAAGTTAATCCTTCTAACTTGACTTTTAAAATCAACTAAACACATGTTATATATCTATATGATATGCTAACTTAATGATTTAAAACCTGGAAACACGAAAAACACCGTAAAACCGGATTTACGCCGTCGTAGTAACACCGCGGGCTGTTTTGGGTTAGTTAATTAAAAACTATGATAAGCTTTGATTTAAAAGTTGTTATTCTGAGAAAATGAGTTTTATTATGAACATGAAACTATATCCAAAAATTATGGTTAAACTCAAAGTGGAAGTATGTTTTCTAAAATGGTCATCTAGACGTCGTTCTTTCGACTGAAATGACTACCTTTACAAAAATGACTTGTAACTTATTTTTCCGACTATAAACTTGTACTTTTTCTGTTTAGATTCATAAAATAGAGTTCAATATGAAACCATACCAATTTGATTCACTCAAAACGGATTTAAAATGAAGAAGTTATGGGTAAAACAAGATTGGATAATTTTTCTCATTTTAGCTACGTGAAAATTGGTAACAAATCTATTCCAACCATAACTTAATCAACTTGTATTGTATATTATGTAATCTTGAGATACCATAGACACGTATACAATGTTTCGACCTATCATGTCGACACATCTATATATATTTCGGAACAACCATAGACACTCTATATGTGAATGTTGGAGTTAGCTATACAGGGTTGAGGTTGATTCCAAAATATATATAGTTTGAGTTGTGATCAATACTGAGATACGTATACACTGGGTCGTGGATTGATTCAAGATAATATTTATCGATTTATTTCTGTACATCTAACTGTGGACAACTAGTTATAGGTTACTAACGAGGACAGCTGACTTAATAAACTTAAAACATCAAAATATATTAAAAGTGTTGTAAATATATTTTGAACATACTTTAATATATATGTATATATTGTTATAGGTTCGTGAATCAACCAGTGGCCAAGTCTTACTTCCCGACGAAGTAAAAATATGTGAAAGTGAGTTATAGTCCCACTTTTAAAATCTAATATTTTTGGGATGAGAATACATGCAGGTTTTATAAATGATTTACAAAATAGACACAAGTACGTGAAACTACATTCTATGGTTGAATTATCGAAATCGAATATGCCCCTTTTTATTAAGTCTGGTAATCTAAGAATTAGGGAACAGACACCCTAATTGACGCGAATCCTAAAGATAGATCTATTGGGCCTAACAAACCCCATCCAAAGTACCGGATGCTTTAGTACTTCGAAATTTATATCATATCCGAAGGGTGTCCCGGAATGATGGGGATATTCTTATATATATGCATCTTGTAAATGTCGGTTACCAGGTGTTCACCATATGAATGATTTTTATCTCTATGTATGGGATGTGTATTGAAATATGAAATCTTGTGGTCTATTGTTACGATTTGATACATATAGGTTAAACCTATAACACACCAACATTTTTGTTGACGTTTTAAGCATGTTTATTCTCAGGTGATTATTAAGAGCTTCCGCTGTCGCATACTTAAATAAGGACGAGATTTGGAGTCCATGCTTGTATGATATTGTGTAAAAACTGCATTCAAGAAACTTATTTTGTTGTAACATATTTGTATTGTAAACCATTATGTAATGGTCGTGTGTAAACAGGATATTTTAGATTATCATTATTTGATAATCTACGTAAAGCTTTTTAAACCTTTATTGATGAAATAAAGGTTATGGTTTGTTTTAAAATGAATGCAGTCTTTGAAAAACGTCTCATATAGAGGTCAAAACCTCGCAACGAAATCAATTAATATGGAACGTTTTTAATCAATAAGAACGGGACATTTCAGTTGGTATCAGAGCGTTGGTCTTAGAGAACCAGAATTTTGCATTAGTGTGTCTTATCGAGTTTGTTAGGATCCATTAGTGAGTCTGGACTTCGACCGTGTTTACTTGAAAAATGATTGCTTAACAAATTTTGTTGGAAACTATATATTTTTAACATGTGAATATTATGTGATATATTAATCTCTTAACGCGTTTGATATTATGTGATATATGTCTACCTCTAGAACAAGTCCCATTGACTCACCTAATAATAATAAAGAGTCAAATGTAAATTGGAATGATTCGTGGACTGATTCACAAGTTCCCGAAGAGGAACCGGAAGAAGAGTCGGAACCGGAAGAAAAATCAGAACCGGAAGAAGAATCGGAACCGGATGAAGAAATAGAACTGGTGGGGGAAATAATAAAACGGTTAAGTAAAAGAAAATCCTCAACCAACCGACCAAGGTTAATTATGGTCAATGGTGTTTCCGCCAAGGAAGCAAAATATTGGGAGGATTACCAATTCTCCGATGAATCGGATTCCGATGAGAATTCCGATGATGTTATAGAAATTACCCCAACTGAATTTAAAAAGGCAAAAGAAAATAATAAGGGAAAGGGCATAAAAATAGAGAAATCTAATTCCAACCCCGATGAACTTTATATGTATCGTCAACCCCCGAAGTCCTTAAGTTGTAACAATGACCCGGGAACCTCTAAACCACCAGGTTTTTCTAAACCAATGTGGATCACGACGGCTCGTATTAGGGGAACATCATATATCCCTAGAAACTTGGCAAAACGAACTAAAACCGAAGAAGAAGAAACAAGCGAGTCGGAATAAGATAGTTGTATTCGTGTGGTGTAATATATGTAATATAGTGTGCTTATGCTTTATGATATATGTAAAAATTGCTTGTATTAATAAGTATTTTTTTTATGAATCTAACTCTTGTCTATTTTACAGTATAAAAACACAAAATGGATAGACAACCCAATATTTTAAGAGACCTACCCGGAGACATGATTGATGAAATCTTGTCTAGAGTCGGTCAGAATTCTTCGGCACAACTATTTAAGGCGAGATCAGTTTGTAAGACATTCGAAGAACATTCCAAGAATGTCTTGGTTTATAAGAGACTTTCGTTTGAAAGATGGGGGATATCACATTGGGAAACCCATAAGTTACGATGTGTTTACTTTGACGCATATATTGCGGGGAACCCAAATGCTATTTTACGCAACGGGTTAAGAAATTATTTTGACTCAATATATCCGAATATTGGACTTCGTGATTTAGAAAAAGCGGCTAACATGCAACATAAAGAAGCATGTTATGCTTACGGATTAGTAATGTTCGCTTCTCACCAAAGTGAGAACAAGAACATCGGGCTACAACTATTAAACAAAACGTTTCCACAAGTGACGGAGTCGGTAATTGGGGTAAGAAATGAGGTTTTTAGATTGTTACGGGACTGTTGGGCATTACGTAACCCTCGTCCCTTTGACGACGTTACAACACGCTATCTTACCAACGGCCATAACGGTTATGTTCCACAAGACCAAGGATGGGAAGTAATCCTAGTAAAACCAGAATGTATGACTTGTTTCTGGACGTATGAATTACGTGTCTTTATTGCCTTTGCTGAACGACTTGTGTACTAGCTAGAATTATCTTCACAACCATCTTGTATCAAATTTATTGTGTGCTATATTTCATGCTATATGTAAAATAAGCGGTATTGTAAGTTTGTAAAATTTTGTGTAAAAGTTTGAACGCGAAATATTATTATAATCAGTTTTTCATATAGAATTGTAGTAGTTTAATTGTATATTAGCTACAAGTATGAACTTAACGGGTAGGTACTACCCGAATTTAAACTTATAAAACGCTAATATGAAGAAAAAGCTTTTATAAATGAGTTCATATTATGCTACGAAATACTATTAACTACTCTTAATATTCTGTATGATTAACTTGTTCCATTTGACTATTTTGAAGGAAATGGCACCGACTACTCGACACACAGTGAATATGAATGAAGAGGAATTCCGTACTTTTCTAGCTTCAAACATAGCCGCAGTACAGGCTGCGCTACATACCAACAATAACCTTGGATCTAGCAGTACAGGAAATCGTGTAGGATGCACCTACAAAGAATTCACTGCCTGCAAACCTTTGGAATTTGATGGAACCGAAGGACCGATCGGATTGAAACGGTGGACCGAGAAGGTTGAATCGGTGTTTGCCATAAGTAAGTGTACTGAAGAGGACAAAGTGAAGTACGCTACACATACCTTCACAGGTTCTGCGTTAACATGGTGGAATACCTATCTAGAGCAAGTGGGACAAGACGATGCGTACGCACTACCGTGGTCAGCATTCAAGCACTTAATGAACGAGAAGTACCGTCCCAGAACCGAGGTCAATAAGCTCAAGACAGAACTTAGAGGGTTACGAACCCAAGGATTTGATATTACCACGTACGAAAGACGATTCACAGAATTGTGCCTATTGTGTCCGGGAGCATTCGAAGATGAGGAAGAGAAGATCGACGCGTTTGTGAAAGGATTACCGGAAAGAATCCAAGAAGATATAAGTTCACACGAGCCCGCCTCCATACAACAGGCATGTAGAATGGCTCACAAACTAGTGAACCAGATTGAAGAAAGAATTAAAGAACAGACTGCTGAAGAGGCCAATGTGAAGCAAGTCAAAAGAAAGTGGGAGGAAAACGGTGATAAGAATCACCAATACAACAACAACAGCAATTACAACAATAATCGCAACAATTATCCCAACAATCGCAACATCAATCGCAACTGCAACAAACGGCCCAACAACAACAACAACAACAACAACAGCAACCACAACAATCATCTTAACAACAATAATAACCGCAACAACAACAACAATCAGAAGCCGCTATGCCAAAGGTGTGAAAAGTATCACTCGGGGTTCTGCACCAAATTTTGCAACAAGTGTAAAAGAAATGGTCATAGCGCGGCGAAGTGTGAGGTCTATGGACCAGGGGTTAATAGAACGAAAGGAACAAATGGTGTCGGAACGAGTAATGGCGGAGCAAGTAGTGTCGGAGCAAGTTATGCCAATGTAGTTTGTTATAAATGTGGAAAACCAGGCCACATTATTAGAAATTGCCCGAACCAGGAGAACACGAATGGACAAGGCCGTGGAAGAGTTTTCAATATTAATGCGGTACAGGCACAGGAAGACCCGGAGCTTGTTACGGGTACGTTTCTTATTGACAATAAATCTGCTTACGTTTTATTTGATTCGGGTGCGGATAGAAGCTATATGAGTAGAGATTTTTGTGCTAAATTAAGTTGTCCATTGACGCCTTTGGATAGTAAATTTTTACTCGAATTAGCAAATGGTAAATTAATTTCAGCAGATAATATATGTCGGAATCGAGAAATTAAACTGGTTAGCGAAACATTTAAGATTGATTTGATACCAGTAGAGTTAGGGAGTTTTGATGTGATAATCGGTATGGACTGGTTGAAAGAAGTGAAAGCAGAGATCGTCTGTTACAAAAATGCAATTCGCATTATACGAGAAAAAGGAAAACCCTTAATGGTGTACGGAGAAAAGGGCAACACGAAGCTACATCTTATTAGTAATTTGAAGGCACAAAAACTAATAAGAAAAGGTTGCTATGCTGTTCTAGCAAACGTCGAGAAAGTACAAACTGAAGAAAAGAGCATCAATGATGTTCCCATTGCAAAAGAATTTCCCGATGTATTTCCGAAAGAATTACTGGGATTACCCCACATCGATCCGTTGAATTTCAAATAGATCTTGTACCAGGAGCTGCACCAATAGCTCGTGCTCCTTACAGACTCGCACCCAGCGAGATGAAAGAACTGTAAAGCCAATTACAAGAACTTTTAGAGCGTGGTTTCATTCGACCAAGCACATCACCGTGGGGAGCTCCTGTTTTGTTTGTCAAGAAGAAAGATGGTACATTCAGGTTGTGTATCGACTACCGAGAGTTGAACAAACTTACCATCAAGAACCGCTACCCACTACCGAGAATCGACGACTTATTTGATCAACTACAAGGCTCGTCTGTTTATTCAAAGATTGACTTACGTTCCGGGTATCATCAAATGCGGGTGAAAGAAGATGATATTCCAAAGACTGCTTTCAGAACACGTTACGGTCATTACGAGTTTATGGTCATGCCGTTTGGTTTAACTAATGCACCAGCTGTGTTCATGGACCTTATGAACCGAGTGTGTGGACCATACCTTGACAAGTTTGTCATTGTTTTCATTGATGACATACTTATTTACTCAAAGAATGACCAAGAACACGGTGAACATTTGAGAAAGGTGTTAGAAGTATTGAGGAAGGAAGAATTGTACGCTAAGTTTTCAAAGTGTGCATTTTGGTTGGAAGAAGTTCAATTCCTCGGTCACATAGTGAACAAAGAAGGTATTAAGGTGGATCCGGCAAAGATAGAAACTGTTGAAAAGTGGGAAACCCCGAAAACTCCGAAACACATACGCCAGTTTTTAGGACTAGCTGGTTACTACAGAAGGTTCATCCAAGACTTTTCCAGAATAGCAAAACCCTTGACTGCATTAACGCATAAAGGGAAGAAATTTGAATGGAATGATGAACAAGAGAAAGCGTTTCAGTTATTGAAGAAAAAGCTAACTACGGCACCTATATTGTCATTGCCTGAAGGGAATGATGATTTTGTGATTTATTGTGACGCATCAAAGAAAGGTCTCGGTTGTGTATTAATGCAACGAACGAAGGTGATTGCTTATGCGTCTAGACAATTGAAGATTCACGAACAAAATTATACGACGCATGATTTGGAATTAGGCGCAGTTGTTTTTGCATTAAAGACTTGGAGGCACTACTTATATGGGGTTAAAAGTATTATATATACCGACCACAAAAGTCTTCAACACATATTTAATCAGAAACAACTGAATATGAGGCAGCGTAGGTGGATTGAATTATTGAATGATTACGACTTTGAGATTCGTTACCACCCGGGAAAGGCAAATGTGGTAGCCGATGCCTTGAGCAGGAAGGACAGAGAACCCATTCGAGTAAAATCTATGAATATAATGATTCATAATAACCTTACTACTCAAATAAAGGAGGCGCAACAAGGAGTTTTAAAAGAGGGAAATTTAAAGGATGAAATACCCAAAGGATCGGAGAAACATCTTAATATTCGGGAAGACGGAACCCGGTATAGGGCTGAAAGGATTTGGGTACCAAAATTTGGAGATATGAGAGAAATGGTACTTAGAGAAGCTCATAAAACCAGATACTCAATACATCCTGGAGCGGGGAAGATGTACAAGGATCTCAAGAAACATTTTTAGTGGCCGGGTATGAAAGCCGATGTTGCTAAATACGTAGGAGAATGTTTGACGTGTTCTAAGGTCAAAGCTGAGCATCAGAAACCATCAGGTCTACTTCAACAACCCGAAATCCCAGAATGGAAATGGGAAAACATTACCATGGATTTCATCACTAAATTGCCAAGGACTGCAAGTGGTTTTGATAATATTTGGGTAATAGTTGATCGTCTCACCAAATCAGCACACTTCCTGCCAATAAGAGAAGATGACAAGATGGAGAAGTTAGCACGACTGTATTTGAAGGAAGTCGTCTCCAGACATGGAATACCAATCTCTATTATCTCTGATAGGGATGGCAGATTTATTTCAAGATTCTGGCAGACATTACAGCAAGCATTAGGAACTCGTCTAGACATGAGTACTGCCTATCATCCACAAACTGATGGGCAGAGCGAAAGGACGATACAAACGCTTGAAGACATGCTACGAGCATGTGTTATTGATTTCGGAAACAGTTGGGATCGACATCTACCATTAGCAGAATTTTCCTACAACAACAGCTTCCATTCAAGCATTGAGATGGCGCCGTTTGAAGCACTTTATGGTAGAAAGTGCAGGTCTCCGATTTGTTGGAGTGAAGTGGGGGATAGACAGATTACGGGTCCGGAGATTATACAAGAAACTACCGAGAAGATCATCCAAATTCAACAACGGTTGAAAACCGCCCAAAGTCGACAAAAGAGCTACGCTGACATTAAAAGAAAAGATATAGAATTTGAAATTGGAGAGATGGTCATGCTTAAAGTTGCACCTTGGAAAGGCGTTGTTCGATTTGGTAAACGAGGGAAATTAAATCCAAGGTATATTGGACCATTCAAGATTATTGATCGTGTTGGACCAGTAGCTTACCGACTTGAGTTACCTCAACAACTCGCGGCTGTACATAACACTTTCCACGTCTCGAATTTGAAGAAATGTTTTGCTAAAGAAGATCTCACTATTCCGTTAGATGAAATCCAAATCAACGAAAAACTTCAATTCATCGAAGAACCCGTTGAAATAATGGATCGTGAGGTTAAAAGACTTAAGCAAAACAAGATACCAATTGTTAAGGTTCGATGGAATGCTCGTAGAGGACCCGAGTTCACCTGGGAGCATGAAGATCAGATGAAGAAGAAATACCCGCATCTATTTCCAGAAGATTCGTCAACACCTTCAACAGCTTAAAATTTCGGGACGAAATTTATTTAACGGGTAGGTACTGTAGTGACCCGAACTTTTCCATGTTTATATATATTAATTGAGATTGATATTTACATGATTAAATGTTTCCAACATGTTAAGCAATCAAACTTGTTAATACTTGATTAATTGAAATAGGTTTCATATAGACAATTGACCACCCAAGTTGATCGGTGATTCACGAACGTTAAAACTTGTAAAAACTATATGATGACATATATATGGATATATATATATATAGTTAACATGATACTATGATAAGAAAACATATCATAAAGTATATTAACAATGAACTACATATGTAAAAACAAGACTACTAAATGATTTTTAAACGAGACATATATGTAACGATTATCGTTGTAAAGACATTTAATGTATATATATCATATTAAGAGATATTCATACATGATAATATCATGATAATATAATAATTTAAAATCTCATTTGATATTATAAACATTGGGTTAACAACATTTAACAAGATCGTTAACCTAAAGGTTTCAAAACAACACTTACATGTAACGACTAACGATGACTTAACGACTCAGTTAAAATGTATATACATGTAGTGTTTTAATATGTATTTATACACTTTTGAAAGACTTCAATACACTTATCAAAATACTTCTACTTAACAAAAATGCTTACAATTACATCCTCGTTCAGTTTCATCAACAATTCTACTCGTATGCACCCGTATTCGTACTCGTACAATACACAGCTTTTAGATGTATGTACTATTGGTATATACACTCCAATGATCAGCTCTTAGCAGCCCATGTGAGTCACCTAACACATGTGGGAACCATCATTTGGCAACTAGCATGAAATATCTCATAAAATTACAAAAATATGAGTAATCATTCATGACTTATTTACATGAAAACAAAATTACATATCCTTTATATCTAATCCATACACCAACGACCAAAAACACCTACAAACACTTTCATTCTTCAATTTTCTTCATCTAATTGATCTCTCTCAAGTTCTATCTTCAAGTTCTAAGTGTTCTTCATAAATTCCAAAAGTTCTAGTTTCATAAAATCAAGAATACTTTCAAGTTTAATAGCTCACTTCCAATCTTGTAAGGTGATCATCCAACCTCAAGAAATCTTTGTTTCTTACAGTAGGTTATCATTCTAATACAAGGTAATAATCATATTCAAACTTTGGTTCAATTTCTATAACTATAACAATCTTATTTCAAGTGATGATCTTACTTGAACTTGTTTTCGTGTCATGATTCTGCTTCAAGAACTTCGAGCCATCCAAGGATCCATTGAAGCTAGATCCATTTTTATCTTTTCCAGTAGGTTTATCCAAGGTACTTAAGGTAGTAATGATGTTCATAACATCATTCGATTCATACATATAAAGCTATCTTATTCGAAGGTTTAAACTTGTAATCACTAGAACATAGTTTAGTTAATTCTAAACTTGTTCGCAAACAAAAGTTAATCCTTCTAACTTGAATTTTAAAATCAACTAAACATATGTTCTATATCTATATGATATGCTAACTTAATGATTTAAAACCTGGAAACACGAAAAACACCGTAAAACCGGATTTACGCCGTCGTAGTAACACCGCAGGCTGTTTTGGGTTAGTTAATTAAAAACTATGATAAGCTTTGATTTAAAAGTTGTTATTCTGAGAAAATGAGTTTTATTATGAACATGAAACTATATCCAAAAATTATGGTTAAACTCAAAGTGGAAGTATGTTTTCTAAAATGGTCATCTAGACGTCGTTCTTTCGACTGAAATGACTACCTTTACAAAAACGACTTGTAACTTATTTTTCCGACTATAAACTTGTACTTTTTCTGTTTAGATTCATAAAATAGAGTTCAATATGAAACCATAGCAATTTGATTCACTCAAAACGGATTTAAAATGAAGAAGTTATGGGTAAAACAAGATTGGATAATTTTTCTCATTTTAGCTACGTGAAAATTGGTAACAAATCTATTCCAACCATAACTTAATCAACGTGTATTGTATATTATGTAATCTTGAGATACCATAGACACGTATACAATGTTTCGACCTATCATGTCGACACATCTATATATATTTCGGAACAACCATAGACACTCTATATGTGAATGTTGGAGTTAGCTATACAGGGTTGAGGTTGATTCCAAAATATATATAGTTTGAGTTGTGATCAATACTGAGATACGTATACACTGGGTCGTGGATTGATTCAAGATAATATTTATCGATTTATTTCTGTACATCTAACTGTGGACAACTAGTTATAGGTTACTAACGAGGACAGCTGACTTAATAAACTTAAAACATCAAAATATATTAAAAGTGTTGTAAATATATTTTGAACATACTTTAATATATATGTATATATTGTTATAGGTTCGTGAATCAACCAGTGGCCAAGTCTTACTTCCCGACGAAGTAAAAATATGTGAAAGTGAGTTATAGTCCCACTTTTAAAATCTAATATTTTTGGGATGAGAATACATGCAGGTTTTATAAATGATTTACAAAATAGACACAAGTACGTGAAACTACATTCTATGGTTGAATTATCGAAATCGAATATGCCCCTTTTTATTAAGTCTGGTAATCTAAGAATTAGGGAACAGACACCCTAATTGACGCGAATCCTAAAGATAGATCTATTGGGCCTAACAAACCCCATCCAAAGTACCGGATGCTTTAGTACTTCGAAATTTATATCATATCCGAAGGGTGTCCCGGAATGATGGGGATATTCTTATATATATGCATCTTGTAATTGTCGGTTACCAGGTGTTCACCATATGAATGATTTTTATCTCTATGTATGGGATGTGTATTGAAATATGAAATCTTGTGGTCTATTGTTACGATTTGATACATATAGGTTAAACCTATAACTCACCAACATTTTTGTTGACGTTTTAAGCATGTTTATTCTCAGGTGATTATTAAGAGCTTCCGCTGTCGCATACTTAAATAAGGACGAGATTTGGAGTCCATGCTTGTATGATATTGTGTAAAAACTGCATTCAAGAAACTTATTTTGTTGTAACATATTTGTATTGTAAACCATTATGTAATGGTCGTGTGTAAACAGGATATTTTAGATTATCATTATTTGATAATCTACGTAAAGCTTTTTAAACCTTTATTGATGAAATAAAGGTTATGGTTTGTTTTAAAATGAATGCAGTCTTTGAAAAACGTCTCATATAGAGGTCAAAACCTCGCAACGAAATCAATTAATATGGAACGTTTTTAATCAATAAGAACGGGACATTTCAAATGTGGTTTTCTCTTGGTCCTCGGGTGCTATTGGAATTTGAAAATATCCGGAAAATCCATCTAGAAAACAATAGTAACTATTTCCGGCTAATGTTTCCAACATTTGATCAATGAAAGGTAAGGGAAAGTGATCTTTTCTGGTGGCGTCATTTAATTTTCTATAATCAATACACACACGCCATCCTGTTACAGTCCTAGTAGGAATAAGCTCATTTTTCTCATTTGTAATGATAGTCATGCCACCCTTCTTAGGCACGTATTGAACTGGGCTTACCCATGGACTATCAGAAATTGGATAAATTAGACCTGCATCTAGCAGTTTAATAATCTCTTTCTTAACTACATCTTGCATATTAGGATTTAGTCTTCGTTGGCGTTGCACATACGTTTTATGACCTTCTTCCATAAGGATTTTATGTGTGCAATACGAAGGACTTATTCCTTTAATATCATGAATCTTCCATGCAATGGCTGGTTTATGAGCTTTCAACACAGAAATGAGTTGTGATTTCTCATTTTCAGTAAGAGAAGACGATATTATTACAGGTAATTCAGATTTACCATGTAAATAAGCGTATTCCAAATGGTTTGGAAGTGGCTTTAACTCTAATTTCGGAGGTTCTTCTATCGATGATTTATATCGATATCTGTCTTCTTCTTTTAGCATTTGAATTTCTTCTGTTGTTGGTTCATATCCATTAGCTATAAGTGTAGCTAACATGTCAGCTTCATCAATTGGTTCATTACTTTCTCCTAAAGAACATTCTCCTGTTCCTTGTAATTCTGGAAATTCTTCTAATAATTCTGCATGTGCATCTATAGTTTGAATATAATAACATGTATCATCTGCAGATTGCGGTTGTTGCATTGCTCTATCAACTGAAAAGGTAACACTCTCATCCTCTATACTTAGGGTCAATTTCTTACCGAACACGTCTATCATTGCTTTAGCCGTGTTTAAGAATGGTCTTCCTAATATGAGAGGAACTTGAGAATCTTCTTCCATGTCCAAAACAACAAAATCTACTGGAAATACTAAAGTACCAACTTTAACTAGCATGTTCTCCATTATCCCTCTAGGATATTTTATTGATCTATCGGCTAGTTGTATGCTTATTCTTATTGGTTTCAATTCTCCAAGGTCTAGTTTAGCGTATAGTGAATACGGCATTAGATTTATACTAGCACCTAAGTCTGCCAATGCTTCTATTGAACTAAAACTACCCAGAAAACATGGAATTGTGAAACTTCCTGGATCAGATAGTTTTTCTGGTATCTTATTCAACAGCACTGCTGAACAATTAGCATTCATAGTAACAGCCGAGAGTTCTTCCATTTTCTTTCTATTTGAGATTAGATCTTTCAAGAATTTAGCATATCTAGGCATTCCTGAAATCACATCAATGAAAGGAAGATTTACATTTATCTGTTTAAACATATCCAAGAATTTGGATTGCTCGGCTTCAAGTTTCTCTTTCTTCATTTTACTCGGGTAAGGAAGTGGTGGTTGGTATGGTTTAACATAAGGTTTAGCCTTAACTGTGTTATCTTCATTAACCTTCTCAACTACCGGTTCTTTTTCCTTATCTTGATTAGGTTGTGGTTCTTGTGGAGTAGGAATAGCTTCATCAGAAGTTACAGGTATTTCAGGTGGTTTAAGTGTTGTACCACTTCTTGTGGTAATAGCTTTAGCTGTTTCATTCCGGGAGTTAGCATTTGTATCACTAGGTAGACTTCCTGGTTTTCTTTCACCTATTAACCTTGCTAGGTTACTCACTTCTTGTTCCAGATTTTGAATAGAAGCTTGTTGATTTCTAAATGCTTGAGCATTTTGTTCATTGGTTTGTTTCTGAGATGTGAAAAACTGCGTTTGAGTTTCAACTAGCTTCGTCATCATATCTTCTAAATTCGGATTTTTATCATCGGTTTGTTGTGGTGGTTTGTTTTGAAAATTAGGTCTTTGCTGATTGTAAGTATTATTGGATACTTGTTGATTGCTAGGACCTTGTTGGTTGTTGTATGGAATATTTCTGTTATAATTCTGGTTTTGATTGTAAATCGGTCTTGGCGGTTGATAATTATTCTGATAATTATTTCCAGGCCTTTGGTTTATGTATGAAATATTCTCTCTTTGTTCCACTGTTAATTCAATACTGAGACAATCTTTTGTCAAATGTGGTCCTCCACACTGCTCACAACTAATTTGTATTGAGTGAATATCCTTAGTCATCTTTTCCATTCGTCTTTCCACAGCATCTATCTTTGCGGAAATGGAATCTAAGTCATGGCTAGAATCGGCACTAGCTGCTTTAGATGATCTAACGATATCTTTTTCTTGGTGCCACTCATGTGAGTGGGAAGCAGTGTTATCAATAATTTTGTAAGCATCAGTTTCGGTTTTCTTCATAATAGAACCACCAGCTGCTATATCTATGTCTTTCCTTGTAGTGATGTCGCATCCTTGGTAGAATATTTGTACTATTTGACAGGTGTCTAAACCATGTTGCGGACATCCTCTTAACAACTTTCCATATCTAGTCCATGCCTCATATAGAGTTTCATTCGGTTTCTGTGTAAACGTAACAATTTCTGCTTGAAGTCTTACGGCTTTAGATGCCGGAAAGAATTGTTTAAGAAATTTGTCAACTAAAACGTCCCATGTAGCGATCGCCCCTTCAGGTAACGATTCCAACCAATCTTTGGCTTCTCCCTTTAAAGTCCAGGGAAATAACATGAGATATATCTGTTCATCCTCCACTTCTCGGATTTTAAATAGTGTGCAGATCCTATTAAAGGTACGTAAATGTTCATTTGGATCTTCCTTCGGCGCACCACTAAATTGACATTGATTAGTCACCATGTGTAGAATTTGTCCTTTGATTTCATAATCTGGCGCATTAATGTCTGGATGAGTAATTGCGTGACCTTGTCCAGTGCGTTTAGCTCTCATTCGGTCTTCCATACTTAAAGGTTCCAGATTCTCCATAATTGAATTTGTTGAATCGGAATCACTAGAGGATTCTGATTCAATGGTTCGTTCCTCAACAATCTCTGTTTGAATGATTGGTGGTTCCGGAGGAAAGGTTAGGGGTTCAGGATCTACGAATCGTTCCTGAATATTCTCTGGATTCTCAATTGTGAGGTCGGGTTCAAAAAATGGATTATCGGAAATCTGAACTGGAGTACTTGGTCGACTGGATGACGATTCTAAAGAAAAATCAATGGCAGTAATATTTGCTAAATGTCTTGATCTAGTTACAGGTGGTGAACGTACAAAAGGTGGTGAACGTCTTGCTCGGTGCATTCACTGAATATCCTATTAGTTTTTAAAAGGAAAGAAAAATTATAATAAGTTATCCAATCAATAGACTTTTCTGATTTTGCCCACGTTTCGAATAGCCAAAAGATGCAGCAGAGGGGCAGGATTCGTTTGGTCTCAATATAATTGAGGACTGTTTGGCTCCAATAACCCGGTCCACGTACAAATCCAACTATTACTACGAACCAGAAAATTTTGATGTCTATCAATTTAACCACTTAAAATAAATTTTCGTAATTTTAAGAAATTTAGATAAGAAGTAGAATAAAAATCTATGTCCTAAAACTAGAATAGCGAGAAATAAGAAAGAAAAAGAGTTCGTCGAAAAAGAATTGAAAAAGAAAAATGGTTGAAAAATAAAAGGTGACGGAAAAATAAAAGAAACTTATAAAAATTAAAAATACTTGACTAACCTAACCTTATTACTACAACTAACTTAAAATTATAATCGCAAATTAAGATTACTAATTGGAATGATAATTGGTACATAGTAAAAGGTGTCTAAAAATATTAAAGCTTATAGGAAAAACTATATCCCAAATGGAAATAACTTAAAAAGAAACTAAAACTTAAAAAGGCGTCGCAAAATTCTAAAGCACCTAAATCTTAGTCTAAAGAAAAAGTACTTAAGGGATTTTACGGCAAAGCCTAAAAATCTAGAAGTAAAAATAATTATGGCAAAAACTAAGTTTAAAACTAAATATGAGCTAAAAATACAAATATTATGCTAAAACAATTAAAAAGGGATAAAATATAAAAATATACAAAAAGTTGTAAAAAAATACAATTTTTATAAAAATATTATTTTTATATTAATTATTTATTAAAACTATTAATTTTACAATTTAATTAAACTAATTTAACTAAAATATAAATTAAATAAAACTTAAATTAAAATAAAACTAATTATAATAATAATAATAATTAGGGTTAATAATAATTATAATTAATAACCCGTAATTAATGCAGAATTAGGGTTCTGTCGCGTGTCAGGTACCCCCCGCGAGTTGCGGTATTCAAGGCATCAAACCCCGCGAGTCGCGGGGTTCCAGTTTTCAACTGACAGGTTATTTAAATTAGACGCATTTTTCTTTATTTATTTTTTTTTTATTTTCTGTTTTCTGTTTTTATATAAATAAAAGATATTTAAATAAAACTTATATTTTTATAAACTAAAATAAAAATAAAGAAACTTATAAAACTTAAATATTTAAAAAAATCTTAAAAATACTTATATTTTTGTTTTTCTTTTTATATTTTTGAATAATTAAAACTTATTTTTACAAAAACGAATTTTAATAAAAGTTAACTAAAAATCTTTTTTTTTTTATATAGCGTTGCACTTCCGGCTTTTAAGAGAGTTCCCCGGCAGCGGCGCCAAAAATACTTGATGTGGTAGCGGAGTGGTATAAAATACTATTAAATTTTTGCAGGAAATACTATTAAATACGATACAATTTTACACAAGATATTTATTTATTTATAGAATGGATATACTTAAACCTTGCTACAACACTTATAGGCAGTGTACCTAATCGTACAGTAGTGTAGTTTTTAGTAAGTCCGGTTCGTTCCACGGGGAATCTTTTTAAACAAAGCTTAACGCTATATTAGTTTACTTTTATAAAAATACAAATATATATATATATATATATATATATATATATATATATATATATATATATATATATATATATAAGTAATATTATTATTATAAAGGGGGGTTTTTACCGTTTAATGACCGGTTTGTCGATTTTAAAACTTTAGTCGCAGTTAAAACCAAATAAATACAAGACTTTAAATTAAAGCATAAAGTAAATAACGATAATGAAATTGCGAATAATAAAAGTGCGATAAAATAAACTTGCGATAATTAAAAAGTACGATAATTAAAAGTGCAATTAAATACAATAACAATAAAAGTGCGATAATTAGAAGTGCAATTAAATATAAAATAAAGGAAATTAAATATGAAATAAAAGAATTATGCTTATTTAAACTTCCGTAATCATGATGTTTGACGTGTTGATTTTAGTTTTATGCCCATGGGTTAATTGTCCTTTGTCCTGGATTATTTAATATGTCCGTCTGGTTTTTGTCCATAACAGTCCATCAGTCATAAATATAAAGTGCGAGTGTCCTCGTCAAATTATCCTTATACCCGAAGTTAAATATTCCAACTAATTGGGGACTTAAACTGTAACAAGATTTTAATACTTTGTTTAATAATTACACCAGGATGTCAACTGAGTGTAACCCAAGGTTTTAATATTTTGTTATCAATTATACCAAGTGTCCTTGTACATAATTTCACCCCTGTTTTAATTATTCTAGTGGCTATTAATCCATTCCCGTGTCCGGTTAAATGAACGATTATTCGTACATATAAATACCCCGCCCATCGTGTCCGATTGAGTGTATATGGTAATTTATAGGGACGCCCAATTGTAAATCTTTATATTAACATTAACAAACTATCATTTAGTTAAACAAATATAAAGCCCATTAATAGCTCATAGTCTAATTTCCACAAGTGTCGTTCTTTTGTCCAAACCCCAATTATGGTACAAAGCCCAATTACCCAATTTTAATAATTAGCCCAACATCATGATTACTTCGTTTTAAATAAGCATAATAATAACTTAGCTACGAGACATTAATATATAAAGGTTGAACATAACTTACAATGATTAAAAATAGCGTAGCGTTACACGGACAGAATTTCGACTTACACCCTTACAACATTCGCTATCATACCCTTATTATTAGAATTATAATTAAAATTAAAATATAAATTATAAATATATATATATATATATTTTACGTATGAATGAGGAGAAGAAAAAGATGATTATTACGATCAGAATGCGCGAGCTTTATAGGGAGTTTCTGAAATTGGGGCTCCGCGACTCGCGGCCAATTTTGCCTTCAAACTCCGCGAGTCGCGGAGTTTGAAATTACAGCTCAGATACTTTGGAGTCTTTCTTGCCGACGGATTTATAAATATATATAATATATTAAATAATTATAAGAATTATTTAAATATTATATTATATTTATGTGCATAGTTGATTTGTAATTTTTAGTCCGTTGCGTCGAGCGTTGAGAGTTGACTCATGTCCCGGTTCCGGATTTTCGAACGTCCTTGCGTACAATTTAATATCTTGTACTTTGCGTTTTGAATCTTGTACTCTTGTAATTTCGAGACGTTTCTTATCAATAATTGGAACCTCTTTGATTGTCTTTTGTACTTTTGAGCTTTTTGGTCGTTTGCGTCTTCAATTCGTCGAATCTGTCTTTTGTCTTCACCTTTTATTATTTAAACGAATATCACTTATAAATAGAACAATTGCAACTAAAAGCTTGTCTTTCTTGAGGAATAATGCTATGAAATATATGTTCGTTTTTAGCATTATCAAATATTCCCACACTTGAGCGTTGCTTGTCCTCAAGCAATATCGTCTTGAAATACTAGAATCACTTCTTTATTCTTCACACTTTGTACATCAGTGATTTCTATACGGTGGTATAAACAATGGTAGTAACGATATGGTTTACAGTCCCACATGACTATAAAAATTTAGATCCATTAAGGAAATTGGATCTTTATGAAAACATTTGATCTTTTGAAAATTAAATCTAGTTTTTACCCTAGATAAGTTTTCCGGAATAACCCTTTACCGGTGTTTGCAAAATATTTTTGTGGGTTTCAGATTTGAAAATTTTAGCTCAAAACTTATGGTTTTGTGTCACCCACTTGCTAACCTTGTATTTGGAAAGCAACACGTCCAGTTTACTTGTCCCGTATATTACCTTTCGGTAAACTACCGTCCGGTTGTAAAGGAAAGCGTTGAACAAGCAACTGTTAAGGCAATGTCCCCTGACATGCTTTTAATTATGGTCTATAACGTGTCGGACGCAATTACTATCCTTGGTAGGAGCAATAGTAAAGCTCACCCTTATAATTTTTCGGTATGGCACAAGGTCCTGTCTTTGACCACTATGCAACCACCGTTCTTACGGTTGACACCCGATTTAGTTCAGGTGACCTAATGAATTCCAGGTGAATTCCTAGGATTTTACGTTCAATGGTAATGAACGCATTGAAAATAGGGTTTTCAGAAAACAAATCGGTTTGTAATTTTGATCAAAATATTTTCTCGTTCAAGCTCGAGTTTAGATATCATTGAATTCCATGAGTTTGTAATTCTCAATCTTTAAGGTCAATCTCTAGGATTGAGTAATATCAGTCTTAAAAAGATGATTTTTAATCTTTAAGGAGATTATCCTTTCTGGGGATCTGATTCATTAGTCTTATCCAGCTAATTTGCATGGTGCCCCCCCATTGTACGAGATAAATCCTTCTCATGGTTAGGATAAATCTGACCACTTGGCGACCCTGTTTAATGCTGAGGTCCGTGGATTTCCTGCTGATCTTAGTGATGACTTTTCTCGATTTTTCGTCAACCTACAGCTGGTCTGGACGACAACTTCATGACCTAAATCAAGAAGCGCGTGTCTTTTTCGGAAGACTTTACTTCCTTTTAATGATGGAATTGATTCATCGTGTAGATCCATCTTTTCTTTTCTTTCATCGGGTAAAACAGTTTAGTTTAGTCCAAAGCAAAAGTATTTTCAGTTATTTGTTACAGAAATATGTGATATATGTTTTGAATAACTTGGAGAATTTTCCCACACATGACTTTTATTTTCCTTTTTATCGTCCTCTATTCCATTTTAAATGAATTTTAACATTTTGGTTTGTTTCTCAATTTATGTCCTTTCCGAGGTAACAATATTTTCGGTGTTAAAACCTAGTTTTATCGTTCATAAATATGTATAAACATGATTTTGAGTTCATTTAATTGAAAATTTTGAAAAATTTTACTAGAATTGGGTAGTCAGTATATAAGACTAGGGCTGTTCTTTATTATCAGAGAGCAATAGATTCTAATACAACTACTGCTTTACTAGTATTTTTAATGGTAACCAAGTGTATAAAGTAAAAAATTTTAAAATCCGAAAGAATTTAACCCCTTCCCACACTTAAGATCTTGCAATGCCCTCATTTGCAAGAAATCAGTAACAATTTAAATTATTGAGGGTGATTTGTGTGAAAATGATTAAATTTTTACCAAAGTTTCCAAATATATTGGCGTTTGTTTGCTGAATGATAAATGGCGCACATCATTTGTTCATTCCGTCTTGTTGTTATTTCACATATATTTTGCATCTTGTCGTCAAAATTAGTTGCTTTTGCTGAACTTAATGCCAGTATTTGAAAATGCGTTGTTTTACCCTATTGTGTACATAAGATAAACTGCAAACATATATGCATATTTTTGAAGTTTGGTATATTACCCCACATTCAAAAATTATTAAAATCTAAGAATAAAAGTTAGAAAATTATAAAAACTATTACAATATTAACATAAGTATTAAACGTATCAATCATTACAAATTACAAAATAAATAAAACTAAGTATACTAGGGATGATATTGGTACCAATAGGGGTTCCAAGCATAACCATAGGTGCTATAGAATGCTTCGGCAGGGTTATACGTAGGATACGGTGGTTGCATCTCTATAGACCAGGGAGGGAAGATGGGTTTCGGTGTAGGAATATAGTTTCTACCTATATGTTGGCAATGAGCTATGATTTGGTTCTGATGAACTTGCCAATCTTCAAATGCTCTCTGTCTAGCATTTTCGTACTCCTGAGAAGCTATAAACCTTTGCATTTCTTGCATCTCATTCCCCCCTCCTACATTACCTTGCTGTTGGTTTCTCTCAACCTGTGGATGTCTACCATGGTATGGTACTGCGGCGTTATTTCGCCTCTTCAAAACTTTCGCACCATGGTATACATTTAAACCCATAGTATCTCGGGATTCTGGTTCTTCTACTAATAATCCCCCCCGACTTATATCCACACCGAGATATTCACCAATCAAAGTAATAAAAATACCACCTCCTATTATGCTATGCGGTCTCATCCCCCGAACCATAGCTGATAAATAATAACCCACACAATATGGTATACTTACAGTGCTTTGTGGGTCTCGAATACACATATGGTAAAACAAATCCTGTTCATTTACCTTTTCCTTGTTCTTACCTCTTTGTGTAATCGAATTAGCTAAAAACCTATGAATCACTCTTAATTCGGCTCTATATATATCCAAATAAGAGTAATTTCCCCCTTTGAAACGGTGATGGCTTGTCATTTGACTCCACACACCGTGTGTATCAAAATTTTCATCTATCTTTCTACCGTTTAGTATCAACCCTCTACAATCGGCAGATGCTAACTCCTCAGGCGTATATATACGTAAAGCCTGAGCCATGTCTAGTAAAGACATGTGGCGCATCGAACCGCCTAACAAAAATCTAATAAAAGAATGATCGGTTAAACTAGCTACCCGATCATTCAACTCTATACTACACAACAATTCTTCACACCATACTTTATATACAGGTCTACGCATGGTGAATAAACTTACCCAATCATTAAAAGTAGAATTACCATACCTCTGTACAAGTAATTCCCTAATTGGCCCGGCCAATTCTACAGCTTCTAAGGTTCCCCATTCTATGACCCTCGGTACCTCAACAACCTTAGAATGAAGAGTATGCAAACCCCTTTGATATTTTGGATAATCTATCCAAAGTCTGTCAAATCTCAGGTTCGGGTGCAACTCTTCCAAGTGCATATCAGAAAAGGTCATGACTGGATGAGGTATATCCTGCTTGTAGTAGTTATCCACCTCCTGTTGTTCCGCATTCTCGGCAGGAGCATTGCGAGCTTGGGATGAAGATTCACCCCTTTCAGTCTGCAAAACACATCAAACACAAGTTTTGTGCATCCAAATATGCATTAGTGTCAGCAAAATCATCAATCAAAATAATCACAATGACATGATCAATTTATATCAAACTTAAGCTCATTTTCACATTTTCATCAAATCTACACTTTTTCAAATAAGCATATACGAAAATGTTCGCCAAGTTCATAAGCATTTAACTCAAATAACATGTCAAAATAATCATTACTAGCAATTAAACAAGTCTCAAATGGCATTATCTTTCAAAAATCAAGTTCATGAATTTTAGACTTTGAAAAAGTCCACTTTAATTCTCAAAATCATGTTTAGGCTCAAAGTTTGGATCATTTAACTACCTAAACATGTTACACTACTTAATTCAGCAATAATTCATGACAAAAATCGGCCATAACCTGTTTATATCAAAAAGCCCCAAATTTGCTCAAGAACACAAACCCTAGATTACTCAAAATTTGAAGTTTAAGGCTTCTAATCATGTTAAACAGCATTAATCTAGGTTATACAAGCATAATACATAAACAATTTAAGCATTATTACACTAAAAAGCATCAAAATCAAATTGGGGAAAAAATTGCTCAAGAACACAAATTTCGGATTAAATGGTGTTTAGGTGTAGAATTTTACCGTTTTTCTTGAGTAATTCCTAGATAGCATCCTTCTCAACATGATTTTAGTAAAAGATTTGGTGATTAACGGTTAAAAATTGTGATTTTGGGGGTGTTTTTGGGTGTTTTTTCGGAGTATTTCGCAGTGTTTTCGGTTTTGGGGGTGTGGACTGATCAGTTTGCAGCTCTTTTTATTTTTTCTGTTTTTCGGTCCTCCCGCGACTCGCGGTGTTTGGACCAAGATATTAAAATTTAATAGTATTTTATACCCCGGCAGCGGCGCCAAAAATACTTGATGTGGTAGCGGAGTGGTATAAAATACTATTAAATTTTTGCAGGAAATACTATTAAATACGATACAATTTTACACAAGATATTTATTTATTTATAGAATAGATATACTTAAACCTTGCTACAACACTTATAGGCAGTGTACCTAATCGTACAGTAGTGTAGTTTTTAGTAAGTCCGGTTTGTTCCACGGGGAATCTTTTTAAACAAAGCTTAACGCTATATTAGTTTACTTTTATAAAAATACAAATATATATATATAAGTAATATTATTATTATAAAGGGGGGTTTTTACCGTTTAATGACCGGTTTGTCGATTTTAAAACTTTAGTCGCAGTTAAAACCAAATAAATACAAGACTTTAAATTAAAGCATAAAGTAAATAACGATAATGAAATTGCGAATAATAAAAGTGCGATAAAATAAACTTGCGATAATTAAAAAGTACGATAATTAAAAGTGCAATTAAATACAATAACAATAAAAGTGCGATAATTAGAAGTGCAATTAAATATAAAATAAAGGAAATTAAATATGAAATAAAAGAATTATGCTTATTTAAACTTCCGTAATCATGATGTTTGACGTGTTGATTTTAGTTTTATGCCCATGGGTTAATTGTCCTTTGTCCTGGATTATTTAATATGTCCGTCTGGTTTTTGTCCATAACAGTCCATCAGTCATAAATATAAAGTGCGAGTGTCCTCGTCAAATTATCCTTATACCCGAAGTTAAATATTCCAACTAATTGGGGACTTAAACTGTAACAAGATTTTAATACTTTGTTTAATAATTACACCAGGATGTCAACTGAGTGTAACCCAAGGTTTTAATATTTTGTTATCAATTATACCAAGTGTCCTTGTACATAATTTCACCCCTGTTTTGATTATTCTAGTGGCTATTAATCCATTCCCGTGTCCGGTTAAATGAACGATTATTCGTACATATAAATACCCCGCCCATCGTGTCCGATTGAGTGTATATGGTAATTTATAGGGACGCCCAATTGTAAATCTTTATATTAACATTAACAAACTATCATTTAGTTAAACAAATATAAAGCCCATTAATAGCTCATAGTCTAATTTCCACAAGTGTCGTTCTTTTGTCCAAACCCCAATTATGGTACAAAGCCCAATTACCCAATTTTAATAATTAGCCCAACATCATGATTACTTCGTTTTAAATAAGCATAATAATAACTTAGCTACGAGACATTAATATAAAAAGGTTGAACATAACTTACAATGATTAAAAATAGCGTAGCGTTACACGGACAGAATTTCGACTTACACCCTTACAACATTCGCTATCATACCCTTATTATTAGAATTATAATTAAAATTAAAATATAAATTATAAATATATATATATATATATATTTTTTACGTATGAATGAGGAGAAGAAAAAGATTAAGAGTGTGAAAAATGATCAGAATTCGGTTGGCTTTATAGGGACTTTCATAATTTGGGCCTCCTCGACTCGCGGCCAATTTTGCCTTCAAACTCCGCGAGTCGCGGAGTTTGAAATTACAGCTCAGATACTTTGGAGTCTTTCTTGCCGACGGTTTTAAATATAAATATAATATATTAAATAATTATAAGAATTATTTAAATATTATATTATATTTATGTGCATAGTTGACTTGTAATTTTTAGTCCGTTGCGTCGAGCGTTGAGAGTTGACTCTGGTCCCGGTTCCGGATTTTCGAACGTCCTTGCGTACAATTTAATATCTTGTACTTTGCGTTTTGAATCTTGTACTCTTGTAATTTCGAGATGTTTCTTATCAATAATTGGAACCTCTTTGATTGTCTTTTGTACTTTTGAGCTTTTTGGTCGTTTACGTCTTCAATTCGTCGAATCTGTCTTTTGTCTTCACCTTTTATTATTTAAACGAATATCACTTGTAAATAGAACAATTGCAACTAAAAGCTTGTCTTTCTTGAGGAATAATGCTATGAATTATATGTTCGTTTTTAGCATTATCATAGCCTAAGAATTAGGGAATTGGCAACTAATTGACGCGAATCCTAGAGATAGTACTTTGATTTATCATATCCGATGAGAGTCCCAGAATGATGGGGATATTCTATATGCATCCTGTTAAGGTCAGTTACCAGGTGTTCATCATATGAATGATTTTTATACAGATTGCTATATGCCTGTATGTTACTTATGAAAAATGAAATCTTGTGGTCTATTATTACGATTTAATAAATATATAGGTTAAACCTATAACTCACCAACATTTTTGTTGACGTTTTAAGCATGTTTATTCTCAGGTGATTATTAAGAGCTTCCGCTGTTGCATGCTAAATTAAGGACAAGATTTGGAGTCAGCATGCTTGTATAATATTGTTTGAAAACTGCATTCGAGAACTTACTTTATTGTAACATATTATTATTTGTAAACCATTATGTAATGGTCGTGTTTGAGCGTCATATTTTAGATTATCATTACTTGATAATCTAGGTTATGTCCTTTAAACATTTGTCGATAAAATGAAGGTTATTATTTTAAAATCGAATGCAGTCTTTGAAAAACGTCGCATATAGAGGTCAAAACCTCGCAACGAAACCAATTAATATGAAACGTTTATAATCGATATGAACGGGACATTTCAGTTGGTATCCGAGCTTTGGTCTTAGAGAACCAGAAATTTGCATTAGTGTGTCTTATCGAGTTTGTTAGGATACATTAGTGAGGCTGGACTTCGACCGTGTTTCCTTTAAAAACGATTGCTTAACACTTTTGTTGGAAACTATATATTTTTACGTGTAAATATTATTTGGAATATTACTAATGTGTTAGTTAATGTGTGATAGATGTATACTTCCAGTACCAATCCCATCGACTCACCTAATAACAATGAAGAGTCGAATGTATTTTGAGAAGATTCACAAATTTCGAAAGAAGAAGAAGAACCGGAAGAAGAGGAACCGGAAGAAGAAGAAGTAGAACCGGAAAAAGAAGATCCGGAGGAGGAAATAATAAAAATCACAGAAAAACCGTTAAATAAAAGAAAATCCTCAACCAATGGACCAAAGTTAAAAATGGTTTGTGGTGTCTCCGCTGAGGAGGAAAAATATTGGGAAGATTACCAATTTTCTAATGAATCGGATCCCGATGAGGATTCCGATGAAGTAATAGAAATTACCCCGGCTCAATTTAATAAAGCAAAAGAAAACAATAAGGAAAAAGCTATCAAAATAGAGAAACCTGACCCCAAACTCGATGAACTATATGTTAACATGAAATACCCTAATGGAATATACCGTAAACACCCATATTACTTAAACTTTAACTATAGCCCGGGAACATCTAAGCGACCAAATTTTTCTAGACCATTTGTGAAAAGGACTGCTCGTATTAGCACGGGACCACCATTTACCCCTAGGAAATTAGCAAAACAAACCGAGTCCGAGGAGGAAGAAACAAGTGAGTCGGAATAAAGTGTTGTAATCCTTTACTTTTACCATGCCGTGTAATATATGTATTGTAGCGTGCTTGCACTTTTATGTACGTTATATGTAAAAATTGATTGTATTGTTTGTTAATTATCCTTTACGAATCTAATCTTCGTCTATTTAACAGTATAAAAACACAAAATGGACGTTAAGGATAGACAACCGAATATTTTAGAAGACCTACCAAGGGATATGATTGATGAAATCTTGTCTAGAGTTGGTCAGGATTCATCGGATCAATTGTTTATGGCAAAATTAGTTTGTAGGACATTTGAAAGACGTTCCAGACATGCCTTGGTTTATAAAAGGCTTTCCTTCGATAGGTGGTGTATATCGCATTGGGGAAACCTTAAGTTACACCATATTTTCTATAAGGCTATGTGTGCGGGAAACCCTAATACAATTTTCCGCCACGGGTTGAGGGCCTATTTTGACTCCGAATATCCCAATATAGGACTTCATTCATTAAAAAGGGCTTCAAACATGCAACTTAAAGAAGCATGTTACGTTTATGGGTTAGTGATGTTCGCCTCTCATCAAATTGAGAAAAAGAACATCGGGTTGCAACTTCTTAATAAAACATTCCCACAGGTGACAGATTCAGTAGTTGAGGTAAGAAATAAGGTTTTTAACTTGTTACGGCGCTGTTGGATATTACGTAACCCCCGTCCTTTTGATGATGTTACAACGTGCTGTCTTACCAACGGCCACAACGGTTATTTTCCACATGACCAAGGATAGGAAATAGTATTAGTAAAACCCGAATGCTTGACTTGTTTTTGGTCCTATGAATTACGTATCTTTATTGCCTTTACTGAACAATTTGCGTTTAACTAGATTTGTCTTCACAGCTGCTTTGTATCAAAGTTATTATGTGCTATATTTCAAGCTGTACATAAAATAGCGGTATTGTATGATTGTAAAATATTGTATCAAAAATTTAAACGTGAAGTATTAATGAATTAAGTTTTTCATAATAGAATATTATTTTGATAGTTAATTTTTGTGTTATCTATTAAGTATGAACTTTAACGGGTAGGTACTACCCGAACTAAAATTATAAAATGCTTATATGAAGAAAAGGCTTTTATAAATAAGTTCATATTATGCTACGAAATACTATTGACTACTCCTAATATTCTATATGATTAACTTAACTCTTTTAGCTATTTTTGAAGAAAATGACACCGACTACTCGACAGAACTTGAATATGAGCGATCCGTATTTTCCTTGCAGCAAACATAGCCGCAGTACAGGCTGCAATACAAAACAACAATAACTCTGAATCTAGTAATGTAACTAACTCCACAAGAAATCGTGTAGGATGCTCCTACAAAGAATTCACTGCCTGTAAACCTCTAGAATTTGATGGAACCGAAGGACCAATCGAATTGAAACGATGGACCGAGAAGGTCGAATCGGTGTTTGCCATAAGTAAATGCACTGAAGAAGACAGAGTAAAGTACGCTACACATACCTTCACATGTACTGCGTTAACATGGTGGAACACCTATCTCGAGTTGGTGGGACAAGATGCTGCTTACACACTACCGTGGTCAGCATTCAAACACGTGATGAATGAGCAGTACCATCCCAGAAACAAAGTCAATAAGCTCAAGGCAGAGCTTAGAGGATTACGAACACAAGGATTCGATATTACCACATATGAACGACGATTCATAGAGTTGTGCCTATTGTGTCCAATAGTGTTCGAAGATGAAGAAGAGCAGATCGACGCGTTTGTAAAAGGGTTACTAGAAAGGATGCAGGAGGATGTGAGTTCAAACGAGCCCACCTCCATACAAAAGGCAAGTCGAATGGCTCACAAACTCATAAACCAGATTGAGGGAAGAATTAAAGAGCAAGCAGCCGAAGAGGCCAACATGAAACAAGTTAAGATAAAGTGGGAAGAAAACAGTGACAAGAGTCACCAATACAACAACAACAGCAATCGCAATCACAATCGCAACAACTATCACAACAACTGTAACATCAATCGCAACAACAACAATTGCAACCCCAACAACAACTACAACAACCGTCCCAACAACAATAACAATCGCAACAACAGCCATTGTAATAGCAACAATGGCAACAAAAATCAGAAAATTCCGTGCCAAAGGTGTGAAGGGTACCATCCGACTACTTACTGTTCGGCATTATGTACCAAATATAATAGAAAGGGTCATGGTGCGATGAACTGTGAAGCTTATGGACTAGTGGTTAAAGGAACAAATAATGTCCACATTACTTGTTTCGGATGTGGGAGGAAGGGCCATTACAAAACTATGTGCCCAAACCAGGAAAATAATAATGGGCAAAACCGTGGAAGAGTCTTCAACATTAATGCGGTAGAAGCGCAGGAAGACCCGGAGCTTGTTACGGGTACGTTTCTTATTGATGATAAACCTGCTTATATTTTATTTGATTCAGGAGTGGATAGAAGCTATATGAGTAGAGATTTTTGTGCCAAATTAAATTGTCCATTAACGCCTTTGGATAATAAATTTTTACTCGAATTAGCAAACGGTAAATTAATTACAGCAGATAAAATATGTCGGAATCAAGAAATTAAATTGGTTGGCGAAACGTTTAAGATTAATTCATACCAGTAGAGTTAGAGAGTTTTGATGTGACAATTGGCATGGACTGGTTGAAAAAGGAGAAAGCAGAGGTCATATGTTACAAAAATGCGATTCGCATTATGCGCGAGAAGAGAAAACCCTTAATGGTGTATGGAGAAAAGAGCAATGCGAAGTTAAATCTTATTAGTAGCTTGAAGGTGCAAAAACTAATAAGAGAAGGTTGCTATGTCATTCTAGCACACATCGAGAAAGTCAAACCCAAAGAGAAGAACATCAGTGATGTTCCCGTCGCAAAAGAATTTCCCGATGTATTTCCAAAAGAATTACCGGGACTACCTCCACACCGATCTGTTGAATTCCAAATAGATCTGGTACCAGGAGCTGCACCAATAGCTCGTGCTCCTTACAGACTCGCACCCAGCGAGATGAAGGAATTACAAAGTCAATTGCAAGAACTTTTAGAGCGTGGTTTCATTCGACCAAGTACATCACCGTGGGGAGCTCCTGTTTTGTTTGTCAAAAAGAAAGATGGTACATTCAGGTTATGTATCGACTACCGAGAGTTGAACAAACTTACCATCAAGAACCGTTATCCACTACCAAGAATCGATGACTTATTTGATCAACTGCAAGGTTCGTTGGTTTATTCGAAGATCGATTTACGTTCCGGTTATCATCAAATGCGAGTGAAAGAGGATGATATTCTGAAGAGTGCTTTCAGAACGCGTTACGGTCATTATGAGTTTATGGTTATTCCATTCGGATTGACTAATGCACCAGCTGTGTTCATGGACCTCATGGACCGAGTATGTGGACCATATCTTGACAAGTTTGTCATTGTCTTCATCGATGACATACTTATTTACTCAAAGAATGATAAAGAGCACGGAGAACATTTGAGAAAAGTGCTAGAATTGTTGAGGAAGAAAAAATTGTACACTAAGTTTTCAAAGTGTGCATTTTGGTTGAAAGAAGTTCAATTCCTCGGATACGTAGTGAACAAAGAAGGTATTCAGGTTGATCCGTCAAAGATTGAAACCGTTGAAAACTGGAAAACCCCGAAAACTCCGAAGCATATACGCCAATTTTTAGGATTGGCTGGTTACTACAGAAGATTCATTCAAGATTTTTCCAAAGTAGCAAAACCCTTGACTGCATTAACGCATAACGAGAAGAAATTTGAATGGAAGGATGAGCAAGAGAAAGCATTTCAATTGTTGAAGAAAAAGTTAACTACAGCACCTATATTGTCATTGCCTGAAGGGAATGATGATTTTGTGATTTATTGTGACTCTTCAAAGCAAGGTATCGGTTGTGTATTAATGCAACGAAAGAAGGTAATTGCTTACGCGTCTAGACAATTGAAGATTCATGAGCAGAATTATACGACTCATGATTTGGAATTGGGCGCTGTTGTTTCTGCATTAAAGATATGGAGACACTACTTATATGAGGTCAAATGTACCATATATACCGACCACAAAAGTCTCCAACACATATTTGATCAAAAACAACTGAACATGAGACAACGTAGGTGGAATGAACTGTTAAATGATTACGATTTTGAGATTCGTTACCACCCGGGAAAGGCAAATGTGGTAGCCGACGCTTTAAGTAGAAAAGACAGGGTACCTATTCGAGTAAAAGCTATGAATATAATTATTCATACTAACCTTACTAGTCGAATAAAAGAGGCGCAACAAGGAGTTTTGAAAGAGGGGAATTTGAAGAATGAAATACCCAAAGGATCGAAAAAACATCTTAATATTCGGGAAGATGGAACTCGGTATATGGCTGAAAGAATTTGGGTACCAAAGTTTGGAGATGCGAGAGAAATGGTACTTAGGAAAGTACATAAAACCAGATATTCAATACATCCCGGAACGGGAAAGATGTACCAAGATCTCAAGAAACACTTTTGGTGGCCGGGTATGAAAGCCGATATTGCTACATATGTGGAGAATGTTTGACTTGTTCTAAAGTCAAAGCTGAACATCAAAAACCATCAGGTCTACTTCAACAACCTGAAATCCCGGAATGGAAATGGGAAAACATTACCATGGATTTCATTACTAAATTGCCAAGGACTGTAAGTGGTTATGATACTATTTGGGTAATAGTCGATCGTCTCACCAAGTCAGGACACTTTCTGCCAATGAGAGAAGATGATAAAATGAAGAAATTGGCACGAATATATTTAAAGGAAGTCGTCTCCAGACATGGAATACCAATCTCTATTATCTCTGATAGGGATGGCAGATTTGTTTCAAGGTTTTGGCAGATGTTACAGCAAGCATTGGGGACTCGTCTAGACATGAGTACCGCCTATCATCCACAAACTGATGGGCAGAGTGAAAGGATGATACAGACACTTGAAGACATGCTACGAGCATGTGTTATTGATTTTGGAAATAGTTGGGATCGACATCTACCATTACCAGAGTTTTGATACAACAACAGTTACCACTCGAGCATTAATGCGGCACCGTTCGAAGCACTTTATGGAAGGAAGTGTAGATTTCCGATTTGTTGGACCGAGGTGGGGGATAAACAAATTACGGGTCCGGAGATAATCCAAGAAACTACCGAGAAAATCATTCAAATTCAACAACGGTTGAAAACTGCCCAAAGTTGACAAAAGAGCTACGCGGACATTAAAAGAAAAGATATAGAATTTGAAATTGGAGAGATGGTGCAGAGTGAAAGGATGATACAGACACTTGAAGACATGCTACGATCATGTGTTATTGATTTTGGAAATAGTTGGGATCGACATCTACCATTACCAGAGTTTTGATACAACAACAGTTACCACTCGAGCATTAATGCGGCACCGTTCGAAGCACTTTATGGAAGGAAGTGTAGATTTCTGATTTATTGGACCGAGGTGGGGGATAAACAAATTACGGGTCCGGAGATAATCCAAGAAACTACCGAGAAAATCATTCAAATTCAACAACGGTTGAAAACTGCCCAAAGTTGACAAAAGAGCTACGCGGACATTAAAAGAAAAGATATAGAATTTGAAATTGGAGAGATGGTCATGCTTAAGGTATCACCTTGGAAAGGCGTTGTTCGTTTTAGAAAACGGGGGAAACTAAGTTCGAGATACATTGGGCCATTCAGGATTATTGATCGTGTTGGACCAGTAGCTTACCGACTCGAATTACCTCAACAATTAGCCGGCGTACATAATACCTTCCACGTCTCGAATTTGAAGAAATGCTTAGCTAAAGAAGATCTCACTATTCCTTTAGACGAAATTAAGATTAACGAAAAACTACAATTCGTTGAGGAACCCGTCGAAATAATGGATCGTGAGGTTAAAGGACTTAAGCAAAACTAAATACCAATCGTCAAAGTTCGATGAATGCTCGTAGAGGACCCGAGTTCACCTGGGAGCATGAAGATCAGATGAAACAGAAATACCCGCACTTATTTCCAGATGATGCGTCAACACCTCCATCTACTTAAAATTTCGGGACGAAATTTATTTAAAGGGTAGGTACTGTAGTGACCCGAACTTTTCCATGATTATATATTATATGAGATTCATATTTATATGATTAAATATTTCCAACATGTTGAGCAATCAAACCTGTTATGACTTGATTAATTGAAATGAGTTTATGTCGACAATTGACCACCCAAATTGACCGGCGATTCATGAACGTTAAAACTTGTAAAAATGACATATATATATATATATATATATATATATATATATATATATATATATATATATATATATATATATATATATATATATATATATATATATATATATATATATATATATATATATATATATTTAACATGATATTATTATAAGTAAGTATCTCACTAAGTATATTAACAATGAGTTATATACATAAAATGAGACTACTGAATTAAGAAACTCGAAACTATATATATAACGATTATCGTTATAACAACGTCTTAATTAAAATAAATACATATGTATCATAATAAGATATTGATACACTATGTTTAACATAATAAAATGATAATTGAATATATCATTAAGTGTATTAACAATGAACTACATATGTAAAATAAGACTACTAACTTAAGGATTTCGAAACGAGTTATATATGTAACGATTATCGTTGTAATGACGTTTTAATATATATATATATATATATATTCATATACCATGTTATCATGATAATATAACAATTTAACATCTAATTGGATATAATAATAATGGGTTGATTACATTAAACAAGATCGTTAACTTATAAGCTTCGAAACAACACATACATTTAACGACTAACGATGAGTTAACGACTTAATTAAAATGTATATATATATTGTATTAAGATGTATTAATACACTTTTGAAAGGCTTAATGACATGTAACAAAATACTTACACTTAACAAAAATGATTACATTTACATTCCCATTCGTTTTCATCAACAATTCTACTCGTATTCATACAGTAGTTGTACTCGTATTGCACGCAGCTTCTAGATGTATTTACTATTGGTATATACATATCAAATCATCACCTTAGCAGCCCTAGATCAACCATCAAACATGTAGGAACCATTCTTTGTAATCTAGTATGAATTATTTATCAAGATTACAAAAATATTATTAATCATTCATGAATTATTTACAAGAAAACAAACTTACACATCCTTTATATCTAATCCATATACCAAGATCAAAAACATATACAAACACCTTCATTCTTCAATTTTCTTCATCTAATTGATCTCTCTCAAGTTCTATCTTCAAGTTCTAAGTGTTCTTCATAAATTCTATAAGTTCTAGTTTTATAAAATCAAGAAGACTTCAAGATTTCTTTCAATCCTTTTAATCCAATCCAACAACTCATCAAAGATCAAGAATTTCCATCTAATCTCAGTAACTTTTCATCTCATAATTAAGGTAATAAACTTATTCAAGCTTTTGTTTAATTCATATAAACATAACTATCTTAAATCAAGATAGAATTCTTACTTGAACTTGTTTTCTTGTCATGATTCTACTTCAAGAACTTCCAAGCCATCAAAGACCCTTTGAAGCTCAAGTTTATTTTTCATAATTTTAGTAGGTTTACCTACTATACTTGAGGTAGTAATGATGTTCATAACATCATTCGATTCATATATATATAACTATCTTATTCGAAGAATATAACTTGTAATCACTAGAACATAGTTTAGTTAATTCTAAACTTGTTCGCAAACAAAGTTAATCCTTCTAAAATAACTTTTAAAATCAACTAAACACATGTTTCATATCTATATGATATGCTAACTTAATGATTTAAAACTTGGAAACACGAAGAACACCGTAAACCGGACATACGTCGTCGTAGTAAAATCGGGGGCTGTTTTGGGTTGGATAATTAAAACTATGATAATCTTTGATATAAAAGTTGTTCTTCTGGGAAAATTATATTTCATATGAACATTAAACTATATCCAAAAATCTTGGTTAAACTCAAAGTAGAAGTATGTTTTTCAAAATGGTCATCAAGACGTCGTTCTTTCGACTGAAATGACTATCTCCTTCAAAAACGACTTGTAACCTGTAACTCTGACTATAAACCATCACTTTTTCTATTTAGTTTCATAAATTTTAGTTCGATACGAAACCATAGCAAGTTGATTCACTCAAAACGGATTTATAACGAAGAAATTATAGGTAAAACAAAATTGGATAGAATTACTAGTTTTAGCTACGGAAATTTTTATAACAAATCTATACTAACTATATCTTAGCTAAATTTCTTGTATTATACATGTATTGATAGACCATAGACACGTATACAATGTTTTGACATATCATATTGACATCATCTATATATATTATTTTGAATAACCCATAAGACACTATATGCGGTAATGCTCGAGTTAGCATATTATGGGTCGAGGTTGATTCTAAAATAATATATATACCATGGGTTGTGATCGAGTCTGAGACATGTATACAATGGGTCGTGGATTAATTCGAGATAATATGTATAATATGGGTCTTGAAAATATTAAGACAATATACTATATCGATTTATTTATGTACTACTAACTGTGAACCACTAATTGTGGACTACTAACGTTGGACTGCTAACTTAACAACTTAAATCGTCAACACATAATAAAAATGTTGTGAATCTATTTCGATCATACTTTGATATGTATGTATATACTTGTTATAGGTTCGTGAATCGACCCGTGGTCAAGTCTAATTCTCGACGAATTAAAAATTTGTGAAAGTGAGTTATAGTCCCACTTTTAATATATAATATTTTTGGGATGAGAATACATGCAGTTTTCTAAATGTTTTACAAAATAGACACAAGTAATCGAAACTACATTCTATGTTGGATTATCGAACCGAATATGCCCCTTTTTAGCTTGGTAGCCTAAGAATTAGGGAAATGGCCCCTAATTGACGCGAATCCTAAAGATAGATCTATTTGGCCTAACAAGCCTCATTCGGGTTACGGATGCTTTAGTACTTCGATTTATCATATCCGATGAGAGTCCCAGAATGATGGGGGATATTCTATATGCATCCTGTTAAGGTCGGTTACCAGGTGTTCATCATATGAATGATTTTTATACAGATTGCTATATGCCTGTATGTTACTTATGAAAAATGAAATCTTGTGGTCTATTATCACGATTTAATAAATATATAGGTTAAACCTATAACTCACCAACATTTTTGTTGATGTTTTAAGCATGTTTATTCTCAAGTGATTATTAAGAGCTTCCTCTGTGGCATGCTAAATTAAGGACAAGATTTGGAGTCAGCATGCTTGTATAATATTGTTTAAAAACAGCATTCGAGAACTTACTTTGTTGTAACATATTATTATTTGTAAACCATTATGTAATGGTCGTGTGTGAGCGTCATATTTTAGATTATCATTACTTGATAATCTAGGTTATGTCCTTTAAACCTTTGTCGATAAAATAAAGATTATGGTTTGTTTTAAAAATGAATGCAGTCTTTGAAAAACGTCTCATATAGAGGTCAAAACCTCGCAAAGAAACCAATTAATATGAAACGTTTGTGATCGATATGAACGGGACATTTCACCTAGTATGCTTGAAGTAAATTTGACGATCTAATTGTCATATAATCTTCTAATCAATCATATCCTAAAAATATTAAATATTTAATTTAATAATCTTGATTAGTGCTGAAACATTAAGAATCTTTGGTATGAATAAAACAGAATAGGCTTATGAGTAAACTTTAAAGCCAATTCAAGAAAGAAAAAACATTTTGACAACTAGTTATTTATTTGACTGGTCTCATTTTTATCGATGTAAAGGTAGAGAGACATTCTTTTGGGTAACATACACTAGTATATAAGTTATTGCACGGGGATGCATAAACCTTGTTTTACTTTTAAAAACATTGTAATAAAGCAACCCTATAATTTTAGTGTTCTTACTGTAATGTACACTTACTTATTCATACAGTCGTAGAAAATACCACTAGCTTTATTTTCTACCAATAAAACTTCTTATCTCTTACTAGCTGTGGAAATAAGACCGAACTAAAACCTCGGACTAAAGCAAACATAAACAAACCAATACCTAAATAAAGGCCAAGCAAAGTACGACACTAATAAGCAACCGAAACATATCTAATGAGTGATGAACATACAATTGAACGATCAAAACACACACACCTTTGATACATTCATTTCAATTATTTTGTTACAACTGAATTCGTGAAACTACTGCTTACCTATTTAACTACGACTAACCATGATTAACAAACTCTAAGAATAATTTACAAAGGACTACCCTATACAATGATAAAATACAAACTAGTCCCTGTATAATAATAAGTTAAGTTAGCCTGAATTACTCATTCAGTCCTTGTACATTAATACTCCCCCTCAAGTTAGGAGTGCAAATAGTTTGAAACTCCTAACTTGTGTAGTAATACATTATGTTGTTCTGTAGGAACAACCTTGGTAAATACATCTGCAATTTGAGATTTGGAGGGCACATATTGAGTTCTAATTGCTCCAGATTTAAGTTGATCTCTTACATAGTGACAATCTACTTCAATGTGTTTAGTACGAGCATCGAAAACTGGATTTGCTGCAATGTGTAAAGCAGCTTGATTGTCACAAAGAAGCTCAACTGGACCAATATCATTTAACCCTGGATCCTTTAATAAAGTGACCAACCAAGTGATCTCACAACATGTAAGAGCCATTGCCCTATACTCAGCCTCTGCAGAAGACCTAGACACCACATGCTTCTTCTTTGATTTTCACGAAATAGGAGAATCACCCAGTAAAATACAATAACTTGTGGTAGATCTTCTAGTCATTGGACAACTTGCCCAATCTTAGTCACAATATGCTTTCAACTCAGCAAAACTATTATTTGCCAATAGAATACCCTGTGCAGGTGCTAGTAACAGATATCTAAGCAGATGTTTGACAGCTTGCATATGTACAGAGGTAGGGTTTTGAATAAATTGGCTCAAAAGCTGAACAATGTAGAAAATATCAGGCCTAGTAATGGTAAGATATATAAGCTTACCTATTAACCTTTTGTACACCTCTGGATCTGATAAAGGAGTACCTACATCTACAGTCAACTTGACATTTTGATCCATAGGAAGTTTATAAGGTTTTAAATTCTGCACACCTGCTTCTTTTATGAGATCCAATGTGTACTTTCTTTGTGAGATAAAAATGCCTTGATCAGATTTTGATATCTCCAAACCCAAAAAATAACTCAAATTACCCAAGTCCTTCATATGAAAGGTTGACTTACTTTTCAGCTGACTAATATGAGCAGCACTATTACCAGTAATCAACAAATCATCAACATAAACCAAAACTGCAGTAAATTTTTCATGGTCTTTCTTAGTAAACAGAGAATAATCAGCCTTTGATTGCTGATAACCAAAAGAGAGTAAGGCACTAGACAATTTAGCAAATCATTGTCTTGGAGCTTGTTTTAAACCATACAAAGATTTCTTCAGCTTACAAACAATGTTACTTTCACATTTAACATTTTGAATAAGCTCCCCCTTACCAACATAACCCATTGGCATCTTCATATAAACTTCCTCAATTAGGTCACCATGAAGAAATGCATTAGACACATCCATTCGACATAAATCCCAGCCATACATAGCTGCAACTGCAAGCAAGGATCTAACTATTATCATCTTGGCAACTGGTGCAAAAGTTTTAGTATAATCAATGCATTTTCTTTGTCTGTTACCATTCACCACCAGGCTTGCCTTTTTTCTATCTACAGTACCATCAGCTTTCAATTTGGTTTTGTATATCCAATGATAACCAATAGCTTTCTTCCCTTCAGGTAAAGTAGTAACATCCCAAGTATCATTTAATTCCAATGCAGCTAGCTCACTATTCATAGCTTTACACCAACCTGGATCAAGTATTGCTTCTCTAAATAATACAGGATCCACTTGTGCAAGTAAACAGCTATAAAGACTTGAAATTGAGTCTGAAGAATAGGATATGATACTTTATTAACAATAGGTACATGATGCATAGTGGCTTGATTACCAGGAATAACATAATCTTTATGCCACACAGGTGGTTGAACACTTCTACTTGATCTTCTTACATTACTAGGCTGATGACTAGTACTTTCATTAACAGTTGAAGATTCAGTAACAGCAATCACAGCAGGATCATCATAGATAGAAGGATGAACATATTCTTCTTGATTTATAGACATAGACTTAGGTAATGGAAGTAAAAATTGACTAATGCTTGATGCTGAATAAGGAAACACATGTTCATAGAATTGAACATCCCTTGACACAAATGTAGTATGAGTTAATAGATTATATAACTTGTAACCTTTTTGTTGAGCAGGATATCCAAGAAACACACAAGGAACACTCCTCTCTTGAAATTTATCCACAACACTAGAGGGATTAACAGCCATAACAAAGCAGCCAAACACTTTCAAATGTTCATAAGAAGGTTCTTTATTCAACAAAACTTCATATGGAGTCTTATTATGAAGAACAGAAGATGGATATCTGTTGATAAAATAAGCTGCAGTGGTAACACAATCACCTCAAAAATGAACAGGTATGCTAGACTGAAATCTCAATGCTCTAGCTACCTCTAGAATATGTCTATGTTTTCTTTCAACTCTTCCATTTTGTTGAGATCTGTCAGGACAGGATGTTTGATGCTCAATTCTTAAATTTACCAACAAATCACCCATTTTGCCTTTGATGAATTCTAAGGCATTATCTGACCTGACAACTTTTACAGTCTTGTTAAATTGATTTTTAACAAACTGTAAAAAGGACTTAAATACCTTATAGGTATCACTTTTGTTAACCAACAGACATATCCAAGTAGCCCTACTACAATCATCCACAATAGTCAGAAAATACCTATATTTTCCCTGTGTCACAACCTTACACGGGCTCCAAATATCAAGATGTATCATATGGAAGATAGTTTGAGAGTGTGAACTACTAACAGGGAAAGGTAACTTGGTAAGTTTAGCCATAGGACAAGTAACACACACTTCTTCATTCCTTTCATTGACCAAAGTAGACATAGAAGGAATACATTTCAACTTTGAATTAGACACATGTCCTAACCTTTTATGCCACAAACTATAAGAATTCACAACTTTACTAGAACTAGCACAAACACCTTTACTATATGAAAAAAGACTACAATCTTTTCCAACTTGTGACACCATCTGAGCAAGCTTTTGATCAACTTGATCCACAGGTAGATTGATCAAATAGTACAGAATCTCCTTTCTCTTACCCAGCCCTATCACCTTCCTGGTTGTCAAGTCCTGAACAACACAGAATAGTGGATAGAACACAACAACACAAGACTCATCTTTAGTTAGCTTTGGCACAGATAAGAGACTAAACTTGAATGATGGTACAACTAGCACATCCTTCAATACCATGTCATTTGCCATTTTAAGTTTGCCAATATGAGTAATAACAGAAGTATTACCATTAGGAAGTCTAATTTGTGGATTAAAAATTAGACTTTTAGCATCAATCATATTATCACATATAGGTGTCATATGATCAATAGCACTAGTATCTAATATCCATTCAGTTTTAGTACAAGTTTTAGACAAGATACCTGCAGCAAAAGGATGATCCATTTCATCATTTTGTGCTAACTGAGGCACACTTTTGAGCAGTTGTTCAAATTGTTCAGAGGTGAACATGATATTGTTACCCTCTACATGAGCAGCAGTCCTCTTAGGCACAAATTTCTTAACAAAGTTTTATTGCTTAACAACAGGTGGTTTGTACTTACTATGCCAAGGTGGATATCCAACCTTTTCCCAACACCTTTCTGGTGGATGCCACCTGAAACCACAAATTAAGCATTTTTCTTTATCTTTCTGAGTCAATTTGCTGTACAAAGCAGTGGTTTCACTTGAGTTAAACATCTCTCTTTGTGACTCTTCTTGCTGTAGCATGTAGCAAGCAGTTTCAACACTAGGCAAAGGAGACATAAGAAGTAGCTGACTTCTCAAAGCACAAAAATGATCATCTAGCCCATTCAGAAATTGAAACAAATGTTTTTCTTCTTTCTGCAAATTTATAGCAGACAACAGAGCAACAACATCTAATGCAGTGGCATTAACACGAGGAAGCTGATTCAATGAATCCAGCTCTTCCCAAATGCACTTGATCTTAGTGTAATATTCATTGATAGTCATACCTTGTTGTTCAATAGAATAGGTTTCCTTATGCAACTTATACTTTCTTGAACCATTGCTTAGAGCAAACCTTTTCTCCAATTGAGTCCAAATCTCAGCAGCAGTACCAACAAACATAATGGATTTGACAATTTGATCAACAACAGAACTCATGATCCAGCTAATCACCATATTGTTACACGTGTCCCACAGTTCAACTTCATTAGTATTAGCTTCAGATCAAACAACACTACCAGTAACAAAGCCAATTTTGCGTTTACTAGACAACGCAATCTCCATGGATCTTCTTCAGGATCTGTAATTTTGAGCACCAGATAACTTCTCTTGTATCGCCAATGATGAAGGTCCATCAGAAGGATGAAGATACAGTGGACTTTGAAAGTTAGGTTGAGCCATAACAAATTTAACACAAAATCACAAAATTATGGTTACGCTAAAGCAAACACACACAATAACAGCACCAATTAACACAACAACACAACGAATTTCACAAAAATTCGATTGATAAGACGAACGAAGAAGATGATAAACACACAGATCTCAATCGCTACGCTCTGATACCATAAAGAGTGATGAACACACAATTGAACGATCAAAACACACACACCTTTGATACATTCATTTCAATTATTTTGTTACAACTGAATTCGTTAAACTACTGCTTACCTATTTAACTACCACTAACCGTGATTAACAAACTCTAAGAATAATTTACAAAGGACTACCCTATACAAAGATAAAATACAAACTAGTCCTTGTACAATAATAAGTTAAGTTAGACTGAATTACACATTCAGTCCTTGTACATCAATAATATCCAAACAATCAAATAGACGATATGAACGACACAACATCCAAACGAGTAGGCCATCCGAATTAAACAACTTTTTTACCTTTTCGAGTCTTGATAATCGGTCTGACAACCTTGCCTTCAACCTTCATGCGGTTTGAATCCTTTTCCAATCGTGACTTGAACGGGATTAAAATTAAGTAATTCTATTATTTTTTGAGTCGTATATTATTTTTCTAAGTAATTAATTTTGTGAAAAGGGTAGAAACTATTGACGTTAATTATTTAGGAGATATGGTGACGAAATGAAAAAAAAACAGTGACAAGTCATAGAGGTTTATATTTATGCAATACTACTGTTACTACTCTTTGTCCTATGTTTCTTTACTTCTTGTTTTATTTTATTTTTTCTTTTAAAAATTTAAACAAAATTTATATAAGTAATATATCTATGCTGATAGTAAGAGGAGATTAGTGTAAGGTTTTAGTAGGTATACGGAGACACTGCATCGTGATCGGAGATCACCAGACCCCTCCTCAGTCACGTGACCTTTGTTGACCATTAACCCTCCTTTGACTCTCACTTCTACAGTTCTACTCCTCTACTATATTTCCCCCCAAAAAAACATAAATTTTTGATTAAAGGAGAACTTTTATTAAACAAAGAAAGATCTCAAACTAATACAAACTCAAAAACAAGCCAACAAAACAGATCGCACACAAAACACGACCCAACAAAGATATACAAACTACAAACGCTACAACGAACCATCAACTAAACCCATCCGACAACCTAAACCAACAACAAAACACAAGAAGCTAAGCGACGAAGCCAAGATCACACACCTAAAATCAAAACAAATCATCTAAAAAAACAAACGTAAACTAACCAATACAACATAACAAGCAAAGCGAACAAAGCCAGAACCTTACGCTTAAAATGATAACTGATCATCTAGAAAATAAAACATAGAAGCAATCGAGACAAATAATTAAGCAACAAAACAACAGTCAACAAAGAACGTTACCACTTCTATGTTAAGGCCCCAACAAATTAGTAATCTAATTTTGAATGAACTTGAGTACTGAGTAAGTGAGTAATATTATTTGAATAGTATTTGAATAATATTATTTACATAACGTTAAACCCAATATTAAGAACTAAAAAAGCTAATTAATAAAATAAAGATCGGCGTTTACTGACCAATGCTGACTGATGTTATGCGAGGTGTATATAAAATAGTTATTAATTTTAGCAGAAAACACTATTAAATACGATACAATTTTACACAAGATATTTATTTATTTATAGAATGGATATACTTAAACCTTGCTACAACACTTATAGGCAGTGTACCTAATCGTACAGTAGTGTAGTTTTTAGTAAGTCCGGTTCGTTCCACAGGGAAATCTTTAAACAAAGCTCAACGCTATATTAGTTTACTTTTATAAAAATACAAATATATATATATGTAATATTATTATTATAAAGGGGGGTTTTTACCGTTTAATGACCGGTTTGTCGATTTTAAGACTTTAGTCGCAGTTAAAACCTAATGTAAAATATAAAATAAATACAAGACTTAAATTAAAGCGTAAAGTAAATAATGATAATGAAATTGTGAATAATAAAAGTGCGATAAAATAAAATTGCGATAATTAAAAAGTACGATAATTAAAAGTGCGATTAAATAACAATAAATAAAAGTACGATAATTAGAAGTGCAATTAAATATAAAATAAAGGAAATTAAATATGAAATAAAAGAATTATGCTTATTTAAACTTCCGTAATCATGATGTTTGACGTGTTGATTTTAGTTTTATGCCCATGGGTTAATTGTCCTTTGTCCTGGATTATTTAATATGTCCGTCTGGTTTTTGTCCATAACAGTCCATCAGTCATAAATATAAAGTGCGAGTGTCCTCATCGAATTATTCTTATACCCGAAGTTAAATATTCCAACTAATTGGGGATTCGAATTGTAACAAGGTTTTAATACTTTGTTTAATGAATACACCAGGTTATCGACTGCGTGTAAACAAAGGTTTTACTACTTTGTTAACAATTACACCAATTACCCTTGAATGTAATTTCACCCCTGTTTTAATTATTCTAGTGGCTATTAATCCATTCCCGTGTCCGGTTAAATGAACGATTATTCGTACATATAAATACCCTGCCCATCGTGTCCGATCGAGTGTATATGGTAATTTATAAGGACGCCCAATTGTAAATCTTTATATTAACATTAACAAACTATCATTTAGTTAAACAAATATAAAGCCCATTAATAGCCCATAGTCTAATTTCCACAAGTGTCGTTCTTTTGTCCAAACCCCAATTATGGTACAAAGTCCAATTACCCAATTTTAGTAATTAGCCCAACATCATGATTACTTCGTTTTAAATAAGCATAATAATAACTTAGCTACGAGACATTAATGTAAAAAGGTTGAACATAACTTACAATGATTAAAAATAGCGTAGCGTTACACGGACAGAATTTCGACTTACACCTTTACAACATTCGCTAACATACCCTTATTATTAGAATTATAATTAAAATTAAAATTAAAATATAAATTATATATATATATTTTACGTATATATGAGAGAAGAGAGAAAAAGATATTGAAAAATGATCAGAATTCGGTTTGCTTTATAGGCAGAGTCGATTTTTGGGGCTCCGCGACTCGCGGTGAAATCCTCTTCAAGCTCCGCGAGTTGCGGAGAATGAATTTACAGCTCAGTCCTTGGAGTCTTTCTCTGCCGACGGTTTTTTATTTATAAATATAATATATATATAATTAATATAATTAATTATATATTATATTATATTTATATACATAGTTAACTTGTAATTTTTAGTCCGTTGCGTCGAGCGTTAAGAGTTGACTCTGGTCCCGGTTCCGGATTTTCGAACGTCCTTGCGTACAATTTAATATCTTGTACTTTGCTTTTTGAATCTTGTACTCTTGTAATTTCGAGACGTTTCTTATCAATAATTGGAACCTTTTAGATTGTCTTTTGTACTTTTGAGCTTTTTGGTCGTTTGCATCTTTAATTCGTCGAATCTGTCTTTTGTCTTCACCTTTTATTATTTAAACGAATATCACTTGTAAATAGAACAATTGTAACTAAAAGCTTGTCTTTCTTGAGGAATAATGCTATGAAATATATGTTCGTTTTTAGCATTATCAAATATTCCCACACTTGAGCGTTGCTTGTCCTCAAGCAATATTATCTTGAAATACTAGAATCACTTCTTTATTCTTCACACTTTGTACATCAGTGATTTCTCTACGGCGGTATAAACAATGGTAGTAACGATATGGTTTACAGTCCCACATGACTATAAAAATTTAGATCCATTAAGAAAATTGGATCTTTATGAAAACATTTGATCTTTTGAAAATTAAATCTAGTTTTTACCCTAGATAAGTTTTCCGGGATAACCCTTTACCGGTATTTGCAAAATATTTTTGTGGGTTTGGTGGGTTTCAGATTTGAAAATTTTAGCTCAACACTTATGGTTTTGTGTTACCCACTTGCTAACCTTGTATTAGGAAAGCAACACGTCCAGTTTACTTGTTCCGTATATTACCTTTCGATAAACTACCGTCCGGTTGTAAAGGAAAGCGTTGAACAAGCAACTGTTAAGGCAATGTCCCCTGACATGCTTTTAATTATGGTCTGTAACGTGTCGGACGCAATTACTATCCTTGGTAGGAGCAATAGTAAAGCTCACCCTTATAATTTTTCGGTCTGGCACAAGGTCCTGTCTTTGACCATGCTATGCAACCACCGTTCTTACGGTTGACACCCGATTTAGTTCAGGTGACCAAATGAATTCCAGGTGAATTCCTAGGATTTTACGTTCAATGGTAATGAACGCATTGAAAATAGGGTTTTCAGAAAACAAATCGGTTTGTAATTTTGATCAAAATATTTTTTCGTTCAAGCTCGAGTTTAGATATCATTTAATTCCATGAGTTTGTAATTCTCAATCTTTAAGGTCAATCTCTAGGATTGAGTAATATCAGTCTTAAAAGCTGATTTTTAATCTTTAAGGAGATTATCCTTTCTGGGGATCTGATTCATTAGTCTTATCCAGCTAATTTGCATGGTGCCTCCCCATTGTACGAGATAAAATACTTCTCATGGTTAGGATAAATCTGACCACTTGGCGACCCTGTTTAATGCTGAGGTCCGTGGATTTCCTGCTGATTTTAGTGATGACTTTTCTAGATTTTTCGTCAACCTACAGCTGGTCTGGACGACAACTTCATGACCTAAATCAAGAAGCGCGTTTCTTTTTCGGAAGACTTTACTTCCTTTTAATGATGGAATTGATTCATCGTATAGATCCATCTCTTCTTTTCTTTCATCGGGTAAAACAGTTTAGTTTAGTCCAAAGCAAAAGTATTTTCAGTTATTTGTTACAGATATATGTGACATATGTTTAAAATAACTTGGTAAATTTTCCCACACTTGTCTTTTATTTTCCTTTTTATCGTCCTCTATTCCATTTTAAATGAATTTTAACATTTTAGTTTGTTTCTCAATTTATGTCCTTTCCGAGGTAACAATAATTTCGGTGTTAAAACCTAGTTTTATCGTTCATAAATATGTATAAACATGATTTTTAGTTCATTTAATTGAAAATTTTGAAAAATTTTACTAGAATTGGGTAGTCAGTATATAAGACTAGGGCTGTTCTTTTTTTTTTTTATCAGAGAGCACTAGATTCTAATACAACTACTGCTTTACTAGTATTTTTAATGGTAACCAAGTGTATAAAGTAAAAATTTTTAAAATCCGAAAGAATTTAACCCCTTCCCACACTTAAGATCTTGCAATGCCCTCATTTGTAAGAAATCAGTAACAATTTAAATTATTGAGGGTGATTTGTGTGAAAATGATTAAATTTTTACCAAAGTTTCCAAATATATTGGCGTTTGTTTGCTGAATGATAAATGGTGCACATCATTTGTTCATTCCGTCTTGTTGTTATTTCACATATATTTTGCATCTTGTCGTCAAAATTAGTTGCTTTTGCTGAACTTAATGCCAGTCTTTGAAAATGCGTTGTTTTACCCTGTTGTGTACATAAGATAAACTGCAAACATATATACATATTTTTGAAGTTTGGTATATTACCCCACATTCAAAAATTATTAAAATCTAAGAATAAAAGTTAGACAATTATAAAAATGATTACAATATTAACAAAAGTATTAAACGTATCAATAATTACAAATTACAAAATAAAAAAAATAAAAAAAAAATAATAAGTATACTAAGGATGATATTGGTACCAATAGGGGTTCCAGGCATAACCATAGGTGCTATAGAATGCTTCGGCAGGGTCATACGTAGGATACGGTGGCTGCATCTCTATAGACCAAGGAGGGAAGATGGGTTTCGGTGTAGGAATATAGTTTCTACCTATATGTTGGCAATGAGCTATGATTTGGTTCTGATGAACTTGCCAATCTTCAAATGCTCTCTGTCTAGCATTTTCGTATTCCTGAGAAGCTATAAACCTATGCATTTCTTGCATCTCATTCCCCCCTCCTACATTACCTTGTTGTTGGTTTCTCTCCACCTGTGGATGTCTACCATGGTATCATACTGCGGCGTTATTTCGCCTCTTCAAAACTTTCGCACCATGGTATACATTTAAACCTATAGTATCGCGGGGTTCTGGTTCTTCTACTAATAATCCCCCCCGACTTATATCCACACCGAGATATTCACCAATCAAAGTAATAAAAATACCACCTCCTATTATGCTATGTGGTCGCATCCCCCGAACCATAGCTGATAAATAATAACCCACACAATACGGTATACTTACAGCGCTTTGTGGGTCTCGAATACACATATGGTAAAACAAATCCTGTTCATTTACTTTTTCCTTGTTTTTACCCCTTTATGTAATCGAATTAGCTAAAAACCTATGTATCACTCTTAATTCGGCTCTATCTATATCCAAATAAGAGTAATTTCCCCCTTTGAAACGGTGATGGCTTGTCATTTAACTCCACACACCGTGTGTATCAAAATTTTCATCTATCTTTCTACCGTTTAGTATCAATCCTCTACAATCGGCAGACGCTAACTCCTCAGGCGTATATATACGTAAAGCCTGAGCCATGTCCAGTAAAGACATGTGGCGCGCATCGAACCGCCTAACAAAAATCTAATAAAAGAACGATCGGTTAAACTAGCTACCCGATCATTCAACTCTATACTACATAACAATTCTTCACACCATACTTTATATACAGGTCTACGTATGGTGAATAAATGTACCCAGTCATTAAAAGAAGAATTACCATACCTCTGTACAAGTAATTCCCTAATTGGCCTGGCCAATTCTACAGCTTCTAAGGGTCCCCATTCTATGACCCTCGGTACCTCAACAACCTTAGAATGAAGAGTATGCAAACCCCTTTGATATTTTGGATAATCTATCTAAAGTCTGTCAAATCTCAGGTTCGGGTGCAACTCTTCCAAGTGCATATCGGAAAAGGTCATGACTGGATGAGGTATATCCTGCTTGTAGTAGTTATCCACCTCCTGTTGTTCCAAATTCTCAGCAGGAGCATTGCGGGCTTGGGATGAAGATTCACCCCTTTCATTCTGCAAAACACATCAAACACAATTTTTGTGCATCCAAATATGCATTAGTGTCAGCAAAATCATCAATCAAAATAATTACAATGACATTATCAATTTATATCAAACTTAAGCTTATTTTCACATTTTTATCAAATCTACACTTTTTCAAATAAGCATATACGAAAATTTTCGCCAAGTTCATAAGCATTCAACTCAAATAACATGTCAAAATAATCATTACTAGCAATCAAACAAGTCTCAAATGGCATTATCTTTCAAAAATCAAGTTCATGAATTTTAGACTTGAAAAAGTCCACTTTAATTCTCAAAATCATGTTTAGGCTCAAAGTTTGGATCATTTAACTACCTAGACATGTTACACTACTTATTTTAGCAACATTTCATGACAAAAATCGGCCATAACCTGTTTATATCAAAAAGCCCCAAATTTGCTCAAGAACACAAACCCTAGATTATTCAAAATTTGAAGTTTAAGGCTTCTAATCATGTTAAACAGCATCAATCTAGGTTATACAAGCATAATACATAAACAATTTAAGTCTAATTACACTAAAAAGCATCAAAATCAATTTGGGAAAAAAATAGCTCAAGAACACCAAATTTCGAATTAAATGGTGTTTAGGTGTAGAAATTTACCGTTTTTCTTGAGTAATTCTTAGATAGCATCCTTCTCAACATGATTTTAGCAAAAGATTTGGTGATTAACGGTTAAAAATTGTGATTTTGGGGTGTATTTTGCGGGGTTTTTCGTGGGTTTTCGCAGTTTGTTTTTGAGTTTTTGGGTTGGGGACTGAAACTGATCGTTCAGCTCTTTTTATTTTTTTCTGTAATCCGGCCCCTCCGCGAGTCGCGGCGAAATGCACTTCAAACTCCGCGACTCGCGGAGTTTGTTTTTTTTTTTTTTTTTTTTTTATAATCATTAACTTTTGAAAACAATTAAGAAATTAATTTTAAAATTTTGTTTCCCTTATTATTTAGGACGAGGTCGTTTCGGATCGATGTCCTAGTCCGTCTCTCGACAAAATTTTAAAATTTGTCTTTTTGTAGCGATTGTTTTAAAAGCTAAGATTTTTGGGTTTTTTAATGTTTTTGACATACTTTAAATCAATAAGATTAAAAATAATGATAATAAAAGTTCTCGTCCCTCCCATGGGTAAAGCAATTTCGGTTCAAAGACCTAGTCTTCAACTTACGACGAATTTTAAAAATCATATTCTTAACTTAATGAGATAAAGTAAATTTTTGTTTTTAAATTCACACAACTTAAATATGAAATTCAAAATTAATATTAAAAATTCACACCAAACTTAAAATTTGAAATGCATAAAATTAAAAATTTATATTTTAAAAATTAAAAATTCACACCAAACTTAATTTAAAAATTTATAAATTCATATCAAACTTATATTAATTTTTCAAATATTTACAATTTTAAATATATTGTTTTTACAAAGTTTACAATATTAATTTAAGATTTAAATATTAATTTTAAAAATATGGTAAAAATAAAATTAAAAATCTTTTTGTCTTTTTATCCCACTTTAATCAATCAAATATTATCAAAAATATGCGCCCCTCTTTTCGGTAAAGTAATTTCGGTTCCAAGACCTAATTTAACTCATGACGAATTTTTGAAATATTTTGGGTTGATTGATTAAAGATATTTATACCTTAAGAATAAACGTTAAATTTCGCAGTGATGTAATAAATTTTTGAATGATATCAATAATTTCGGTCGCCAAACCTAATTTTATTCAATACCAATTTAATACTTTTTAGCGAACAAATTAGCGTTTATTATCAAAAGGTTAAAAATAAAAATAAATAAAAAATAAAAACTGTACAGACTTACCTGTGAGATAGTATTCTTAGTTATATGATCTATCTCATTCATAAGATAGTCGGTTTAATTGGTTTTCCATAGCTACATAGGCGTAACCTCGAGCATTCAGTGTCTTTTCTTCTAAACATATGAACGGTCCGTCTCTACATAAAGTAACAAATTCGGTATTTGAATAGGTTTGATTATTTGAACATTTACCTCCATGTGACCATTTTCCGCATTTGTGACATCGTTCTAGGTGTCGTGCTCTTCTTTTCGCTGCGGATTTTGATTTTCCGTTACCAAATTGTAACTTATTATCTTCACATCTGGATTCTTTTCTAACTCCGTCCATTCTTTCTCTGATTACTGATACTAATTCACTCGGGAGTATGTCATTATTACGTTTAGTGATCAAAGCGTGTAGCATTAGACCATGGTTTAGTTCACAGGCAGTCTTCATTTCCTAAAAAAAATAAAAATTCAGAATGGGGGGAGAAGACTAGTTCTTTAGGGTCTGCTAGGGAAAGACCATTCGGGTTCCATTTTCGAGAACTACATGAAAACAGACAATCTAACTCTAACAGAAATACATATTATCCTTTAAAGACTTGATTCTCCCCACACTTAGTTAGCTGTGGTATCGAAATTGTGATTAACTTCGTTGTCGACTTCCATCGGACCATGTATGTATTGTTTAACTCTGTGACCATTAACTTTAAATTCAATCCCATTTGAATTTATTAATTCTATCGTTCCGTATGGGAAAACTCTTTTGACTATGAATGGTCCAGACCATCTTGATTTCAATTTTCCAGGAAATAGCTTGAATCGTGAATTGAAAAGAAGAACTTTGTCTCCTTCTTTAAATTCTTTTGAACTTCTGATTCTTTTATCATGCCATTTCTTCGTTCTTTCCTTATAGATTAACGAATTTTCGTATGCTTTATGTCTTAATTCTTCTAATTCGTTTAGTTGACTTAATCGTAGACGTCCAGCTTCATGTAAATCAAGATTACATGTTTTCAAAGCCCAAAATGCTTTGTGTTCAATTTCTACTGGAAAATGACATGCTTTTCCATAAACAAGTCTAAAAGGTGTGGTTCCAATTGGAGTTTTGTAGGCTGTTCTAAAAGCCCAGAGTGCATCCTCCAATTTAATGGACCATTCCTTCGGATTTGATCCTACGGTTTTCTCTAGAATACGTTTTAAAGCTCGGTTTGTATTTTCAACTTGTCCACTTGTTTGTGGATGATATGCGGTGGAGATTTTATGAGTTACTCCATATCTTTTAAGAACTTTCTCAAGTTGATTATTACAGAAATGAGTACCCCGATCACTTATTAAAGCTTTCGGTGTTCCAAACCTTGCAAAAAGACGTTTTAAAAAATTGACTACAACTCGTGCATCGTTAGTTGGGAGAGCTTGTGCTTCTGCCCATTTAGATACATAATCAATGGCTACGAGTATATATAGATTATTATTAGATTTTGGAAATGGACCCATAAAGTCAATACCCCAAATGTCAAATACTTCACATACTTGGATGACATTTTGTGGCATTTCATCACGTTGACTTATTTTTCCGGCCCTTTGACATGCATCACAGGATTTGCAAAGAAGGTGTGCGTCTTTGTAAATTGTAGGCCAATAGAATCCAGCTTCATAAACTTTTCTTGCTGTTAGTTGAGGCCCATAATGCCCTCCTGTTGGTCCTGTGTGACAATGGTTTAAAATTTTACTAGCTTCATCTCCAAATACACATCGGCGTATTATTCCATCGGGACAACTTTTAAACAGATGTGGATCTTCCCAAAAATAGTGTTTTATATCACTGAAGAATTTCTTTCGTCTTTGGTACGATAATCCTTTTTCAAGGAATCCACAAACTAAGTAGTTTGCATAGTCTGCAAACCATGGGATTTCTTTATAATCTATCTTCAATAGATATTCATCAGGAAAGTTGTCTTGTATGGCTGATTCATTCAGAACTTCTAATTCGGGATTTTCAAGACGAGAAAGATGATCAGCTGCGAGATTTTCTGCTCCTCTTTTATCTCGGATTTCAATATCAAACTCTTGTAAGAGTAAGATCCAACGGATTAATCTTGGTTTAGCATCTTGTTTTGAAAATAGGTATCTAAGAGCAGAATGGTCGGTATAGACCACCGTTTTTGCTAGAACGAGATATGATCGAAATTTGTCAAAAGCAAAGACAATAGCATGGAGTTCTTTTTCAGTAGTTGTATAGTTCGTTTGTGCTCCTTGTAACGTCTTACTAGCATAATATATAGGTTGAAATCGTTTTTCAATCCTTTGTCCTAAAACGGCTCCCATTGCAAAATCACTTGCATCGCACATTAGTTCAAATGGTAGATTCCAATTTGGTGTTATCATGATCGGTGTATTAGTGAGTTTTTCTTTAAGAATATTAAAAGATTTGATACATTCATCTGAAAAGATGAATGGCGCATCCTTTTCTAGGAGTTTATTCATAGGAGTGGCAATTTTAGAAAAATCTTTTATGAAACGTCGGTAAAAACCGGCATGCCCTAGAAAACTCCTAACTCCTCTAACATTGGTGGGATGTGGAAGTTTAGCAATTACATCTACTTTAGCTCTATCCACTTCAATTCCTTCTTTTGAAATTTTATGTCCAAGAACGATGCCTTCTTTAACCATGAAATGGCATTTCTCCCAATTAAGTACTAGATTTGATTTTTCGCATCTAATTAGCATTCGTTCCAGATTAACTAGACATGATTTAAATGTATCACCGAAGACTGAAAAGTCATCCATGAATACTTCCATGCATTCTTCTATCATGTCGTGAAAAATCGCCATCATACACCTTTGAAAGGTTGCAGGGGCGTTACAAAGTCCAAATGGCATGCGTTTGTAAGCAAAATTACCATAAGGGCATGTGAATGTGGTTTTCTCTTGATCTTCGGGTGCTATTAGAATTTGAAAATATCCGGAAAATCCATCTAGAAAACAATAGTAACTATTTCCGGCTAATCTTTTCAACATTTGATCTATGAAAGGTAAGGGAAAGTGATCTTTTCTGGTGGCGTCATTTAATTTTCTATAATCAATACATACACGCCATCCTGTTACAGTCCTAGTAGGAATAAGCTCATTTTTCTCATTTGTAATGACAGTCATGCCACCCTTCTTAGGTACGCATTGAACTGGGCTTACCCATGGACTATCAGAAATTGGATATATCAAACCTGCATCTAGCAGTTTAATAATCTCTTTCTTAACTACATCTTGCATATTAGGATTTAGTCTTCGTTGGCGTTGCACATACGTTTTATGACCTTCCTCCATAAGGATTTTATGTGTGCAATACGAAGGACTTATTCCTTTAATATCATGAATCTTCCATGCAATGGCTGGTTTATGAGCTTTTAACACAGAAATGAGTTGTGATTTTTCATTTTCAGTAAGAGAAGACGATATTATTACAGGTAATTCAGATTCACCATGTAAATAAGCGTATTCCAAATGGTTTGGAAGTGGCTTTAACTCTAATTTCGGAGGTTCTTCTATCGATGATTTATATCGATATCTGTCTTCTTCTTTTAGCAATTGAATTTCTTCTGTTGTTGGTTCATATCCATTAGCTATTAGTGTAGCTAACATTTCAGCTTCATCAATTGGTTCATTACCTTCTCCTAAAGAACATTCTCCTGTTCCTTGTAATTCTGGAAATTCTTCTAATAATTCTGCATGTGCATCTATAGTTTGAATATAATAACATGTATCATCTGCAGATTGTGGTTGTTGCATTGCTCTATCAACTGAAAAGGTAACACTCTCATCCTCTATACTTAGGGTCAGTTTCTTACCGAACACGTCTATCATTGCTTTAGCCGTGTTTAAGAATGGTCTTCCTAATATGAGAGGAACTTGAGAATCTTCTTCCATGTCCAAAACAACAAAATCTACTGGAAATACTAAAGTACCAACTTTAACTAGCATGTTCTCCATTATCCCTCTAGGATATTTTATTGATCTATCGGCTAGTTGTATGCTTATTCTGGTTGGTTTCAATTCTCCAAGGTCTAGTTTAGCGTATAGTGAATACGGCATTAGATTTATACTAGCACCTAAGTCTGCCAATGCTTCTATTGAACTAAGACTACCCAGAAAACATGGAATTGTGAAACTTCCTGGATCAGATAATTTTTCTGGTATCTTATTCAACAGCACTGCTGAACAATTAGCATTCATAGTAACAGCCGAGAGTTCTTCCATTTTATTTCTATTTGAGATTAGATCTTTCAAGAATTTAGCATATCTTGGCATTCCTGAAATCACATCAATGAAAGGAAGATTTACATTTATCTGTTTAAACATATCCAAGAATTTGGATTGCTCGGCTTCAAGTTTTTCTTTCTTCATTTTACTCGGGTAAGGAAGTGGTGGTTGGTATGGTTTAACAAAAGGTTTATCCTTAACTGTGTTATCTTCATTAACTTTTTCAACTACCGGTTCTTTTTCCTTATCTTGATCAGGTTGTGGTTCTTGTGGAGTAGAAATAGTTTCATCAGAAGTTACAGGTATTTCAGGTGGTTTAAGTGTTGTACCACTTCTTGTGGTAATGGCTTTAGCTGTTTCATTTCGGGGGTTAGCGTTTGTATCGCTTGGTAAACTTCCCGGTTTTCTTTCACCTATTAACCTTGCTAGGTTACTTACTTCTTGTTCTAGATTTTGAATAGAAGCTTGTTGATTTCTAAATGCTTGAGCATTTTGTTCATTAGTTTGTTTCTGAGATGTGAAAAACTGCGTTTGAGTTTCAACTAGCTTCGTCATCATATCTTCTAAATTCGGCTTTTTATCATCGGTTTGTTGTGGTGGTTTGTTTTGAAAATTAGGTCTTTGCTGATTGTAAGTATTATTGGATACTTGTTGATTGCTAGGACCTTGTTGGTTGTTGTATGGAATATTTCGGTTATAATTCTGGTTTTGATTGTAAATCGGTCTTGGCGGTTGATAATTATTCTGATAATTATTTCCAGGCCTTTGGTTTATGTATGAAATATTCTCTCTTTGTTCCATTGTTAATTCAATACTGAGACAATCTTTTGTCAAATGTGGTCCTCCACACTGCTCACAACTAATTCGTATTGAGTGAATATCCTTAGTCATCTTTTCCATTCGTCTCTCCACAGCATCTATCTTTGCGGAAATGGAATCTAAGTCATGGCTAGAATCGGCTCTAGCTGCTTTAGATGATCTAACGATATCTTTTTCTTGGTGCCACTCATGTGAGTGGGAAGCAGTGTTATCAATAATTTTGTAAGCATCAGTTTCGGTTTTCTTCATAATAGAACCACCAGCTGCTATATCTATGTCTTTTCTTGTAGTGATGTCGCATCCTTGGTAGAATATTTGTACTATTTGACAGGTGTCTAAACCATGTTGCGGACATCCTCTTAACAACTTTCCATATCTTGTCCACGCCTCATATAGAGTTTCATTTGGCTTCTGTGTGAACGTAACAATTTCTGCTTGAAGTCTTACGGCTTTAGATGCAGGAAAGAATTGTTTAAGAAATTTGTCAACTAAAACGTCCCATGTATCAATCGCCCCTTCAGGTAACGATTCCAACCAATCTTTGGCTTCTCCCTTTAAAGTCCAGGGAAATAACATGAGATATATCTGTTCATCCTCCACTTCTCGGATTTTAAATAGTGTGCAGATCCTATTAAAGGTACGTAGATGTTCATTTGAATCTTCCTTCGGCGCACCACTAAATTGGCATTGATTAGTCACCATGTGTAGAATTTGTCCTTTGATTTCATAATCTGGCGCATTAATGTCAGGATGAGTAATTGCGTGACCTTGGCCAGTGCGTTTAGCTCTCATTCGGTCTTCCATACTTAAAGGTTCCAGATTCTCCATAATTGAATTTGTTGAATCGGTATCACTAGATGATTCTGATTTAATGGTTCGTTCCTCAACAATCTCTGTTTGAATGATTGGTGGCTCCGGAGGAAAGTTTAATGGTTCAGGATCTACGAACCGTTCCTGAATATTCTCCGGATTCTCAATTGTGAGGTTGGGTACAAAAAATGGATTATCGGAAATTTGAATTGGAGTACTTGGTCGACTGGATGACGATTCTAAAGAAAAATCAACGGCGGTAATATTTGCTAAATGTCTTGATCTAGTTACAGGTGGTGAACGTACAAAAGGTGATGAACGTCTTGCTCGGTGCATTCACTGAATATCCTATTAGTTTTAAAAAGGAAAAAAAAAAAAAATTATAATAAGTTATCCAATTAATAGACTTTTCTGATTTTGCCCACGTTTCGAATAGCCAAAAGATGCAGCAGAGGGGCAGGATTCGTTTGGTCTCAATATAATTGAGGACTGTTTGGCTCCAATAACCCGGTCCACGTACAAATCCAACTATTACTACGAACCAGAAAATTTTGATGTCTATCAATTTAACCACTCAAAATAAATTTTCGTAATTTTAAGAAATTTAGATAAGAAGTAGAATAAAAATCTATGTCCTAAAACTAGAATAGCGAGAAATAAGAAAGAAAAAGAGTTCGTCGAAAAAGGTCGAAAAAGAAAAAAATGGTTGAAAAATAAAAGGTGACGGAAAAATAAAAGAAACTTATAAAAACTTAAAAATACTTGACTAACCTAACCTTATTACTACAACTAACTTAAAATTATAATCGCAAATTGAAATTACTAATTGGAATGATAATTGATACATAGTAAAAGGTGTCTAAAAAAATATTAAAGCTTACAGGAAAAACTAAATACCAAATGGAAATAACTTAAAAAGAAACTAAAACTTAAAAAGGCGTCGCAAAATTCTAAAGCACCTAAATCTTAGTCTAAAGAAAAAGCACTTAAGAAATTCTACGGCAAAGCCTAAAAATCTAGGAGTAAAAATAACTATAGCAAAAACTAAGTTTAAAATTAAATATGAGCTAAAAATACAAATATTACGCTACAATGATTAAAAAGGGACAAAATATAAAAATATATAAAAAGTTGTAAAAAGTACAATTTTTATAAAAATATTATTTTTATATTATTTTTTTTTTAATAAAACTACTAATTTTACAATTTAATAAAACTAATTTAAACAAAATAAAACAAATTAAATAAAAAGAAATTTTAAAATAAAACTTAATTATAATAATAATACATAATTAGGGTTTATATTAATAATAATTAATAATAATCCGTAATAAATGCTGAATTAGGGCTTCTGTCGGCGTGTCAGAAAGTCTCCGCGAGTCGCGGTAATTAATGAAGAAAACCCCGCGAGTCGCGGGGTTCAGAAATTCAATTCTGGCCCAGTTTGAATCGGCGCGTTTTTTCTTTATTTATTTTTTTTTTTTATTTTCTGTTTTCTATTTTTTCTATATATAAAAGATATTTAATAAAACTTATATTTTTATAAATTAAAATAAGAATAAAGAAACTTATAAAACTTAAATATTTAAAAAAATACTTATATTTTTGTTTTTCTTTTTATATTTTTGAATAATTAACACGTATTTTTACAAAAACGAATTTTTAATAGAAGTAAGCTAAAAATATTTTTTTTTTATTAGCGTTGCGCTTCCGGCGTTTAGAAATCTCCCCGGCAGCGGCGTCAAAAATACTTGATGTTATGCGAGGTGTATATAAAATAGTTATTAATTTTAGCAGAAAACACTATTAAATACGATACAATTTTACACAAGATATTTATTTATTTATAGAATGGATATACTTAGACCTTGCTACAACACTTATAGGCAGTGTACCTAATCGTACAGTAGTGTAGTTTTTAGTAAGTCCGGTTCGTTCCACAGGGAAATCTTTAAACAAAGCTCAACGCTATATTAGTTTACTTTTATAAAAATACAAATATATATATATGTAATATTATTATTATAAAGGGGGGTTTTTACCGTTTAATGACCGGTTTGTCGATTTTAAGACTTTAGTCGCAGTTAAAACCTAATGTAAAATATAAAATAAATACAAGACTTAAATTAAAGCGTAAAGTAAATAATGATAATGAAATTGCGAATAATAAAAGTGCGATAAAATAAAATTGCGATAATTAAAAAGTACGATAATTAAAAGTGCGATTAAATAACAATAAATAAAAGTGCGATAATTAGAAGTGCAATTAAATATAAAATAAAGGAAATTAAATATGAAATAAAAGAATTATGCTTATTTAAACTTCCGTAATCATGATGTTTGACGTGTTGATTTTAGTTTTATGCCCATGGGTTAATTGTCCTTTGTCCTGGATTATTTAATATGTCCGTCTGGTTTTTGTCCATAACAGTCCATCAGTCATAAATATAAAGTGCGAGTGTCCTCATCGAATTATTCTTATACCCGAAGTTAAATATTCCAACTAATTGGGGATTCGAATTGTAACAAGGTTTTAATACTTTGTTTAATGAATACACCAGGTTATCGACTGCGTGTAAACCAAGGTTTTACTAATTTGTTAACAATTACACCAATTACCCTTGAATGTAATTTCACCCCTGTTTTAATTATTCTAGTGGCTATTAATCCATTCCCGTATCCGGTTAAATGAACGATTATTCGTACATATAAATACCCCGCCCATCGTGTCCGATCGAGTGTATATGGTAATTTATAAGGACGCCCAATTGTAAATCTTTATATTAACATTAACAAACTATCATTTAGTTAAACAAATATAAAGCCCATTAATAGCCCATAGTCTAATTTCCACAAGTGTCGTTCTTTTGTCCAAACCCCAATTATGGTACAAAGTCCAATTACCCAATTTTAGTAATTAGCCCAACATCATGATTACTTCGTTTTAAATAAGCATAATAATAACTTAGCTACGAGACATTAATGTAAAAAGGTTGAACATAACTTACAATGATTAAAAATAGCGTAGCGTTACACGGACAGAATTTCGACTTACACCTTTACAACATTCGCTAACATACCCTTATTATTAGAATTATAATTAAAATTAAAATTAAAATATAAATTATATATATATATATTTTACGTATATATGAGAGAAGAGAGAAAAAGATATTGAAAAATGATCAGAATTCGGTTTGCTTTATAGGCAGAGTCGATTTTTGGGGCTCCGCGACTCGTGGTGAAATCCTCTTCAAACTCCGCGAGTCGCGGAGAATGAATTTACAGCTCAGTCCTTGGAGTCTTTCTCTGCCGACGGTTTTTTATTTATAAATATAATATATATATAATTAATATAATTAATTATATATTATATTATATTTATATACATAGTTAACTTGTAATTTTTAGTCCGTTGCGTCGAGCGTTAAGAGTTGACTCTGGTCCCGGTTCCGGATTTTCGAACGTCCTTGCGTACAATTTAATATCTTGTACTTTGCGTTTTGAATCTTGTACTCTTGTAATTTCGAGACGTTTCTTATCAATAATTAGAAACTTTTAGATTGTCTTTTGTACTTTTGAGCTTTTTGGTCGTTTGCGTCTTTAATTCGTCGAATCTGTCTTTTGTCTTCACCTTTTATTATTTAAACGAATATCACTTATAAATAGAACAATTGCAACTAAAAGCTTGTCTTTCTTGAGGAATAATGCTATGAAATATATGTTCGTTTTTAGCATTATCACTGACGGATAGCAATTAACGCTAAACTCCCAACTTTAAATGTGGTTAACGTTGTAAAAAACTAGCCATCTCCCATGCTCTTAAAAGTATAGTTAAAGAAACAACTCCTCAACAAAATTCATAAGAAACACAATTAAGATGATTATAATAGACCTAGTGGTCTAGTATTTCGGGTATTTATATTCTCATAAAAGACTTTAAGTTTAGACTTCACTAATTACATTTTAATATGATCAAAGAATAATATAACGGAATAATGTGGTTAGTTCGCAAACAACAAAGTAAAATACTACTGCAAGAAATATGAGATTTCTCGACGACATTCGGTGACAACTTCCTTGCTATAGTCCTTTCCTTATGACCTATAGACGGAAAAGTGTTGCCGGCAAATTAATCGTCGACAACGGAGTTTAGTCTTTAATTTGCTACTGATCGCTAAATCACCCTTTTACTTTCTTATACCAAACTTAGAAAATCTGATACAGATAGAATAAAAATTTATTTACTCTGTGTTACTTATCATAAAGTAGTTCCTATATTTTTATTTATCTTTTTTTTTTTGTTGTTGTCTAAAATAACGATTACTATTAAAATTAAGAAACCTTCATTAATAAATGAAGGAACCTAAAAACCGATATGTAAAATCCAAACAAAATGACTCGCTAAAAGTAAGCATGCTAGTCCAAAAATAACTAGATTTAGCTAACTCTAACTGAGTCACATCGAAAACACAAACCTTAAACCAAAAAGGTATAACTAAATGCAACGAAACAAGACAACAAAGGGAATGTGAAAATAAAAGCATACACAAACTTGCATCATGATACAACAAAGTAAACAACCGAACAAGCCGAGTCATCTGCCTTTGGAAGACTCTTTTTAGTTCCTTTCATCTTGCTGTGAGGTCATCCCGTCTATCTTGTTAATACGAACACCTTTTCCACCCCAATTTGGAAAGAAATAAGTCAAGACGTTCGAGGATTTATCGCTAATAAGTGTGCCACGAAGGGGGAATTAAACCCTAGTCCACCAATATAACACCCCGTCAAAATTCATTAACGATAATGTTAACTCTGATTCCAGTGCTTGGCTTGACTTCTATGTAACAGCAAAGTTCTACAGCGGAAGCAATTAATACCTGAGATAAAACATGCAAAACAAGTCAACATAAAGTTGAGTGAATCTACAGGTTTAAGTAAACAATGTGGTATGTTTAAGAAACGATGTTTAGAAAAACGTTTATCAGTATAAGACCACCAAGGTTTAATGTCAAAAGTTTTCATACAGCAAATGACAAGTGTTAAACTGTTTGTAATCAACGATGTCAAGTTTCAACTGTGTATGACAACAAAACAGTTTGTTTCAAATGTTTGTAGACAATACCATGTTTAGTTTTAAGTTTGTAAACCCCAAGTTTAAGTAACATAAAGCAGAGTCTGAAAAAACGTATTCAGGTTAATGATTCTTTGTTTTAGACCACGTCATTTCTAGCATACAACCTAAGCGTTGTAAAAGTGTATACATCTGTTATGAGAACTTGAATATAAAGCTTTAACCCGCGGATAGCTAATGCGCCACACGACTTCCTTTACCCTATATAGCATACACTGATCAAGTATATGGTTACGAAGTAATAAGCACCCGTTCGTTGGGCGAGGTTTTCCAGACCTACGGATCCGTTCTTATAGTTCGAGCCTTATGTATGTAATAAATATATTCAAGCTAAGGGCTTTTTGATCGAAATCATATGTATATTCAGTTTTTGCACTCGTGTGTATTGCGTAAAACAATTGAAAATAGTTTAAGAAATAGTTCAAAAGCAGCATGTATCTCATCCCAAAAATGTTAATGAAAATGAGACTGTTGACTCACCTTGAGTGCACTTGAGTAAATCACAAGTAAAGAGTAGTCGGATTACTACGACCGAGTAATATAACCTAAATGTACCAATATATAGTTACATAAGTGTGTTTCAAAAGACTGACTCACAGTACAGTTGTCCTATTGCTCAGACCGACGCACTTGTAAAGTAAAAGTCAACACAAAAGTCAACTAGTCAAGCAAGTCAACAAAAGTCAAACTTGGTCAAGTTGGTCTACCTAAGTCAACTACATCAGTAGGTCATGTCAATGATATCACAAAGTCAAACCAAGGTCAACTCATAAGTTTCACACATTCGTTTAGCAAATTAACGTTTACTAGTTTAGTTATCGTACGTGTTCACAACGGTCATACAATCGGACAAGCATTTTTCACAAATGACATATCAAGAAATTATGATAAGCTCCAGATCACAAGTAAATTTAATAAGTTTTCTAAAAATACCATGCACTCTATCATACGATTCCTAGAACTCACGTAGCATGCAAAACTTTCTAGTTCAGTTTCTATTTGCGCATCAGTTTCATAAAAATTCTCATCTAATCTGGAAAATAGTAAATCACAAACAACCATTTGGAGATGGTTCCTAACACTTTAAATTGTCAATGGTAAAACGATCTAAGAAAACCATGTATCCAATTTGTACAGTTTTGACCAACAAGTCGGATTTTCTGATTCAGACAGAATCCAGACCTATAGTTTCGGCACGCATACAACACATAGCAATTAGAGTTTTTAAAGATAGAAATACAAATGAGATATGCTAAATAACATACATTTAACAACATATCAGAAGCTCAAGCCCCAAAACAATTTCTACTTTATGATGGATCATTAGATGTACAAACGAGACAGATTCGATCCTATTCAGGTAGTCGTTTTCGAGGTCGATTATACGAGCATCTAGAAACAATTAGCACATGAGGTCTACATTAAAGATCAAGTACTAATCATTTACTTTCTAGAATACCAAAGTTTGGTTTCCAAAAATCATGTTAAGTGGTCGTTTGATTCATGAACAAATCGTTATTTAACAAGTTTTACCACAAACGTTCAAGTAGGCATAAAACGACTTTCACAAATCCAATAGCTAAGATATCCTAGTCCATTTTATGTGTTTATCAATTATCTATCCATATAACATCAGTTCATGAGCCAATTCCAATCACACAAATTTCAGTTTTCGAAATAGAGCATAAATACACACCGAAACTTCAATTGACCATAACTTAAGCTATACATAACGAAATTCTTGCGATTCAAGCGAGCAAACTCAATAGTTTTTCGATAGCTATCTATCTATACACATCATATTTACATAAAACAAGGTCATCAAATCAGTAGCATAGCAAATCAATTCGTGATTAAACCCTAACTCGCAATCCGAGCATCATAAACTAATTACGAGTACAAATACGACCAATTGAGCAATAGAACATCTAAACCATGTAAATAACAATAAAAATCAGATTTATAAATCTAGGGTTTGCAATTATACCTTAATAGAGCAATCAATGGGCGTTACTAGATATAGAACTAAGCGTAGAACAACGTTTATGTTCAAGGTTTTTGCTAATTTTGAGTTGATGATGGTGTTATGGTGGTGGTGAGTGTCGACGGTCACAAGGGGAGAGGAGAGCAAAAACAGTCGACCAAATTAGGTTTATGGGGAAGTCTCAGTGATTAGTTTTCTATTTAAGGCTAGCCTTTAGGGCCTAAATTAGATCCAATAAGCCACACTAGTAGTCCACAAAGTCCACTAAGGGGGTTTAAGGGGGGGTTCGATCGAATGGTCCTATAGGGGATGATTGGGCTCGTTTTGCTTGCTAGTGTTCGCTCAGTGATACGTTTTGAGTGCCGTTAACCGTACCGTGTTTCCGGAACTTTAACCGATCGTTAAAACGCAATCCACCGAGTTTAATCCATTAAATAAATAATAAATTGAATAAGTTTTTACTAAAGTGAATAATTATTAAAAATAATTATTTTATCAAAAATCGAGCGTTTCGCAATCTCGCGGGACCTCTGTTGCAGTTTTCAAAATCGTATCGTTTTCTCAGTATTTCAAAATATGAAATAAGTTTTCCTGATTAATATATTCACATATTAATTATAGTAGTTCTCCAAGAACCAAGTATGCATTTAATTAAATTAAATACACCAAATTCAAGTAAGTACCGTTAAATAACTTAACGAACAGTTAACGAAGCTTAACAGGAATAGGAAGGTTGTTACATTACCTCACCGTTAATGAAATTTCGTCCCGAAATTTAGTGCACATCCGCTGAATTTGTCGCGTTCGAAAACAGTTGCGGATACTTTTGCTTCATCTCGTATTCACATTCGCACGTGAATTTTGGTCCTCTGCGTGCGTTCCACCGAACTTTCACAATCGGTATGTTGCTCTTCTTTAAGCGTTTGACCTCACGGTCCATGATCTCAACAGGTTCCTCAACGAAATGCAGTTTACTATCAACTTGTATCTCCTCCAAAGGAATTTATCAAATTCTCGTCTGACAAGCACTTCTTCAAGTTCGAAACATGAAACGTATCATGAATCTCTTTAAGCTCTTCAGGTAGACTCAATCTATAAGCTACGGGTCCAACCCGTTTAGCGAACTCGAATTGTCCATCGTACCTTAGAATTAACTTGCCTCGTTTCCCGAAACGTACTACACCCCTCCAGGCGATACTTTCAGCATAACCTTGTCACCAACCTGAAATTCTAGAGGTCGCCTTCGAACATCAGCATAGCTCTTTTGTCGACTTCGAGCTGTTTTCAACCTCTCTTGAATTTGTACAATTTTCTCTGTAGTTTCGTGAATAATCTCAGGACCTGTCAATTCGCTATCCCCTAATTCACTCCTGCATATGGGTGATCTACACTTTCCAAAGGCACAACCTCAATACTCCTGTGATAACTGTTGTTGTACGAGAATTCTGTTAGTCGAGCACCGCAAGAGCACCTTTGGAAAACTTCACCTTATTCTTGCCTTTTTTGATTCCTCTAGGCAAAGAGACAGGATCAGTAATATAATCATCCACCTCAACAAGTGAAGGTGGAATGCCATTCCCATTGTCATCGTCAAGCAAGGAACAACGAAGAACTTCTTTCGAAGCCAGGGGCGAATTCAAGTTAAATTGATTCACACCATCACCGATCAAACCCGACACACAAACTAAAACCGAAACATCCACATCACCAACAGTCCCGAATTAAAAAACACCATCAACCGCAATGTTTTCCCCAGGTTCATCCAACTCATCGATCACATTTTTGTGCCCAACGATGTAATCCTCAACCCCTTTGAACCTTATTGCTCTCGCCAACTCCATTATCGTTCAAAGCGTCGGTCACAATTTCGACGTGATGTCCGTAATAATGATGCCCCAAAAGAATGATACGGTGTGAAATAGCCAAAAACATGACGTGAAACGCCTTCACATCAAAATCCAACTATGTATAAAACTCATTTACCCAAACTTTGCACCCCGAGAACAAATCATCTTCTAGATTTACATCAACCGAATCATACAAATGCACCACGAAACCATTCATTTATGAACCACGAAACTAAAACCTCTGCTTGTAATATTTTTTTGTTTTCATATATATGAAAATGAAAAAAAGTCACATATTTTTTTATTTCACCGATTGTGTATATGCACGTGCATTATGTACACATATAGCTTAATTAGATACACAACATTATAAATGATGAGCTTATATACAATTACATCAAAACTCATTAATGTTAACCATCAAAATTTTCATCGTGTTAACAGGTTAGAATATAATTCGAACACTCACATAACATCCTCTACTCTCCTAATCATCCCATTTAACGGGTACAAAACGAGCATTAACGAATTAATGTATAACTACAACTCATGAATTTACCACTTTACCCTTCCAAATTTCATCATCTTCAATTCTCAGTTCTCACCAACCCCACTCGTGTATACACATATAAATAGCTAATCCTCTGCTACCACTGCATTCTCATTACTCCTAGCTACCATTTTTAGATCTCCTTTATCTACTTTTGTCTTGTGTTAGGTCCCACCCATCCCCATGTATATTTTATATATATTTAAATTGAAAAACTCCATATTTTAAATATAAAAACATACTATACATAGTACAAGCTGGTGATAAGTAACAGTAGCCTTTGACGACAACCTGGTTGACTGCAACTTCTTGACTCTTATTTCATCTTCTTATATAATTTACCCTTCATCCCAACACCATAAACACACACTCAAAAAACACACACACACACACACACATAAACAACCATGCATAAATGCTCTTCATGTACTCATCAACCAACTAATTCATTTTCTTTGCTTTTCACCATGCCTAATTATGATCAACATGTTTGTCCTTATGATTCTTCTTCAGTAGATTGTACACTTTCTTTAGCTACTCCTTCATCTCGTTTGACTTCCGTTGACTTTGACTCACGACCACCACCGTCGTCTCGTTTCTGTTGGGACTTTTTACACCCCGAAAATCACTCCCCTCCGGCCCCACTAACTCCTTACAAAACTCACCGTGGTGGCCCACCTAATGCTGACTCGCTACTTGCTCGGAGATGTGCTAACTGTGACACCACTTCTACTCCACTTTGGAGAAACGGTCCACGTGGACCCAAGGTACGTAACGTTATTTAAAAAAGTCAATAAGTTACACACTCTATAACGAATTTATATATTTTTCACAATTATATATACATTATGAAGATACAAGAAAATATTTGTAGGCTATAATTAAATTTCATATTTGTTAAAAGAAATAACTTTTCTTTAAATAGAGACGTACAAGCATGATGATTGGATGCATAACCTTGTTGTTTATAAGATTGTAAATTTGATAAATGATAATATAATTAAATATACTGCTATATGTTTATAAGTTAATGATGTAAATTGTAAACTTGATTGCAGTCACTGTGCAATGCGTGTGGGATTCGATATAAGAAAGAAAAGAAAAGAGCGAGTGCAACAACGGGAGTAGTGGGTGGTGGTGCTGACGTGGCAGAAGGGTATAACGGGAACATGTGGATGAACCACACTCAAACGGCAGTTGGTGGTGAGTTTAGGTTTGTTGATGACGTGGACGACAGAGATTCTACCTTCTTGTCGTGGCGTCTCAATGTGACTGACAGACCAGGGCTTGTGCATGATTTTACACGTTATTAAAATATGGAATTATATGTGCTGGTCCATTTCGAGATCCACGATGATGACGTGGAAAATAGGACAATATTAGTTTAGTTAATTCGATTATCGCTATTATTAATATCAGTTAATCAGTTATGAAAATTACTTATGTGCGTGACTTTATATTTTAATTACTTTGCCAGTCAAATATATATGTATGAATGCATATATGGAGTTCTTTTTCTTTAATCCACAGTTCCAAACTGAATATCTTTTACTTTTCTTTATTCTTTTTGTTCCTCTATGTACTTATGTTCAATGTTGTTTTTTATTTATGTTTATTTTTCATGTTATGACGTTAAAGAAAAAGATTGTTCCTTTATTAATTATTATTGAACCATTTAAACAACATGCATTATACCTAGAGTTACAATTTTTTTTTTTTTTTTTTTTTTTTTTTTTTTTAACAAAAACGATTCTACTAACGAGACTATAAATTGTAATGGATAGAATATGAATAAGATAATATCGTATTCACATTCATATTTATTTAATTTTTGTTAATTCATATCTCATTCCATATTTATTTAATTTAGTTCCATTTAGCTATATCCTTAATTTAGTTCCATTTAGCTATATCCGTTGAACTAAGCGAGCAAATTGATATCCATTCGATATTCAAATAAATGTTAAAATATATTTTATTTCGAAATACATATGTAATCTCTACGGTTACTTTGTTAACTACACATGTTTAAATCGCATTCCATCGCCGATTGTGAGTTCGTTGTATGGTTGCATTGAAATTTGACTTTGCAAGTTAGATATATAAATTTTGATTTATTTAAATCACTAATAGATAACTCTGGCTATATATATTAAATACTTATAGAATAATTGAATTTTATTTATTATTATTGTTATTTCACGACAATTATATACGATAACACTTGTACAATTTATGTTATACTAATATATGTATTTGAACTTATAAATGCATATACATACATCCATTTTTTTTTTTTTTCGTATATACTTATATATGATATATGATATGATGTATTACGGGCGAAACTATATATGTCATGGTATGAAAATTTTCATCAGCATTTATATCTATTTATCATTTATATCCACCAATAAGAGATGGATCGGGTGGATATTCGTTAGATCGGTGACCATTGTCATCCCTAGACGTGATACTAATAGATAAATATTATTATTATTATTATTATTATTATTATTATTATTATTATTATTATTATTTTTTTTTTTTTTTTTTTTTTTACTTTTTACTTTTTTAAATAGCAACATAACATTTTGTAAACAATTTTATTTACTCTGCAACCCATTCGTGCTTTTTATCATCACTGCTATAATTGTAGATGAAAAATTGTGACTGGATATAGCGATCGTGTATTTTATCTGTAAAGATAGTGATGATGATCATAATGATGAAATGACTTGTTTTTATTCTCGGATAGGGGAAGGATTGTCTACATCTCACCTCCTCCATACACCACTCATGTGTTATTAGGTTTTGTTGTTGTTGTTGATTTTTTCTTGTCAATGGTTCAGTTCAATTTCTTAGTAACTTGGTTTGAGGGGTGCGAAAATGCGGTTTATTGAGATATTAATTTTTTTTTAGAACGGCAATTTTGACATCAAATCCTATCATTTGCCACCCAAATACTCGTTCAGAAGAAAATTCTCGTATTAATCGGGCAAAGCGTACCCGGACTGAGGTATTAATTATTTTAGTTATTGTTTGTTAATGTACTTGGGGAAGTTGATCAGTTAGAACACATGAATTATTTAATTAAACTTGTTGGTCTAAATTACTTTATGATTCTGTTAAATGTTTGGGTCTATTCAATTAAATTTCTACTTTTTGGAAGAAAAAAAATTGGTCGAGGTCAAAAATGGACATGGATTCGTGACGTTTATTGCAAAAAGGTTGTCTTGACGGGCTAAATGGAAGAATGCAACTTGTTTTGGGTTAGTTGATAAAAAGCCCAATTTAGAATCTTTCTCTAAGCTGAGAGATATAGATATACAATTATCGAAGCTAACTGGATTAATAAAACAATTGATCTAGAGAAAACTCATAGAACATCATATATCAGAATTATTCGATAAAAACAACACTAATAATTTATCCAAATTAATTGATTTTGCACAATAAAATATTTTATTTTATACTCCGTGCTAGGCTATTAACTAAACGAGCCCAATCAAGAAATAAGGGCTGGGCGCGTTTATATTCAGCTTCGATTAAACTTTAAAAAAACTCAAAATTTTATTCATTCTTGAAAATTTGAAATAAGCTTTAAATTAGTTTTAAACTTATAAAAATCATTTAAATATTGTTTTAAGACTAATAATAACTCAGATTGTTGTACTAGTGAGTATAAAGTCAAAAGTATGCAACTACATAGTTGAGTCATGTACTTAATGTTTTTTTTTATTACTTATAAGTTCGATTTCCTAATCAATGAGGGATGCAAAAATAAGGAAGGTAACATCGCACATAGGAAGAGAAAAAGAAAATGAGAGAAGAAAACATTATGAATATTATTAATGTAAACCCCTCTGTTCATACCCCCTGTTCTTGTTTTCCCCAATGATGTTCATAAGAGGAAGAGGTCTTTTAGATTTATGAATCATTTAGCTACTAAAGATGATTATCTGAAGATTGTTGAAAAGGGTTGGGATACATAGATTACTGGTTACCAGATATACCAAGTGATTGCAAAGTTGAAAGGTATTAGAAGAGATCTAAATAAGCTTAACTGGGATAGTGGTAATGTGTTCTCTAAAGTTAGTTTGTTGAAAGACAAGTTGAGAAAATGCCAAGCTGATATTGATAAAGATCCTCATAACCTTCAGCCGAGGAAAGATGCTTCTAGCACTTTAATGGAGTATGAATTGGCAAAGAAAGATGAATTAATTCTTCTGAAGCATAAAGCTAAAATCCAATAGTTAGCTGAAGGTGACAAGAATACTAGATACCTTCACAGTATATTAAAAAGCATAAAATAAAAAGCAGAGTTGAGAATATATCTGATGAATCTGGTATCAGTTATAGTGGTGATGAAGTTGATGAGCAATTTGTAAAGCATTTTCAAAGTTTTATGGGCAAAAAGGATGTATGTAAACCTGTTAAGGAGTTGGAGGATATATTTACTAACAAGCTTAGTACATAAGAAGCTGAAATGATGGTTATACATGCCACATATGCTGGAATCAGAGCTGCAATGTTTGATATTGATGACAACAAAGCTTCTGGGCCAGACGGATATTCATCTCCTTTTTTTTTCTTCCAAAAAGCATGGAATGTTATTGGAGATGATACCTGCAATGCTGTAAGGGAATTATTCAGATATGGAAAAATTTTAAAGGAGGTAAACAATACTTTGATTACTTTGATTCCCAAGATAGATACTCCCCATAAAGTGTCAGATTTAAACTAATTGCATGTTTCAATGTATTGTATAAATGCATTAGCAAAGTTATTACAAACTGAATTAAGAGTGGGCTAAATAAGCTAGTGGGATGTAATCAGAGTGCTTTTATTCCTGGTAGAGCAATACAACTAGCAGGGCCGGACCTGACTATGAGCGAGCCGTGCGACCGCACTGGGCATCAACCATTAGGGGGCATCAATCGTTCGTCACAAAGAATGAATTTTGGACAGTATCATACACTTAATCGACGTTTTACAGACATGAAAATAAGGTTTTTTTATGAAAATTAAACCACTGAAGTTATACAAGAAAAAAATAAGCTTAGATGTATTTTAATGGAGGTGAGTTAGGAAGGAAGATGAATGTGGACGATGGAGGAGAAAGAGGATGATAGATGGGACATGTCACTGACACACACTGCCATCCTTCTTTTGTTTTTTGTATTTACTTGTTATTTCTCTTTATAACCCCTATTAATAACTTAAACTACAATTTAGTCCCTCTATTTGTTACTCCGTATTTTTCAATCATTTTATTTATATATACTCCGTAACCCACTTGACGCCCATTTCTAGATGTATTGTACAGTAGTATATTATTATTATTATATTATCATTATTATTAATATTAATATTAATTATTAATTAGATATATTTGTATTGGGGGATGATTATCACACACTGTTTTTTGATCCTCACACACCAATTTACTTGAACTCCTCCCTAATAATAGGGTAAAAGGGTGTGTGAGGATCAAAAAACAGTGTGTGAGAATCATCCCCCATTTGTATTAGTATGTATATTATATTAAATTAATATTAGTTAATATGTTTACAACTAGAAAAAAAATTCGACCGCGCGTTGCTGCGGTTGTAATTAAGGCGCGGTCGAATTTGGATACACGTTGTTTGGTACCTAATATATCTAATAGGTTGGGTTGTTTGTTGTACGTGTATGTATATGTATGAAATATAGCCCGAAATATTTAGCGTTTCTTTAACGATGTCCGTTTCGCGTATAGCTAGTCGCGTTGTGTTCGTAAAATTATTTCGAGTTGAGCGGTGGTCTCGGAAAATTTTTACTCGCACCGAGCGAGAAGATAGGACCCGTTAAAAAATCTGGTGGAATTAGTTTCTTTGATTTTAATAAAAATATATATTTACGCTTTCTACCCCTCAAAAAATGTAAACTTGAGGGGCCTTTGTGTAAATTGAGACAAAGTCGAGGGACCGGTTGTAGTGTGAACGCAAACTCAAAACGACAATCCAAAATAACCGAAACTACGAAATTCGGCGCTTGTTTAGGTATATAGGATAAAATAATGAGTTACAACAAGATTACTTATATATCTTACAAATATTATCTGTTTAAGAAACTATATCTTCTCCAATTCAGGAAAAAAATTCTAAAATTGTTAGTCAATCATATATATTTTACAGAAAAAAAGATGACATGTTACAAGTCAATTAAAAACAAAAGTATTATCGATTGTTCAGTAAAACTATTATACAAAATCCTATTGTTTTACACTTTTTATAAATCACACACTTTCTATTTTAATTTAACCAATATTTTAGATTTTAGATTTTAGATTTTAGTAGTTAGAATCTGAAAATTTCTAAAGTACAATCATCATTTTACCTAAGAAACATCATAGATATTTATTTCAAAACTTATCATAGTAATAACATTTTATTTAAATACATACTGTAATAAAAATTGACATGTACATTGAGTCCAATTTGAATATATCTAAACTGTTAAAAATATAATGTTTGTTTACAAATTTGAATTAAGGCACAATTTTATTGTATCGCACTGGGCATCAAAAACATCCTGAATACAAGTAACATTCTAGTAGAACTGTTGAAGGGATATAGTATAGCTAGTGGTCCAAAAAGGTGTGCTATGAAAATAGATGTTCAGAAAGCCTATGCTACAGTTGATTGTACTTTTATAGAGGTTATTCTGGTGAAGTTTGGATTTCATGGTAATATAGTGAAATCGATAAAAGCATGTGTTACTAGCTCTTCATTCTCAATCTGTATTAATCTTGACATTAAAGGGGGTTTTTAATGTAGCAGAGGGCTTAGGCAAGGTGATCCAATGTCACCTTTCTATTTATATTGATTACGAAAGTTTTCAATTTAATCATGAGCAATAAGATAAGTTACTGCTCAGGTTTTAACTTTCACATTAAGTGCAAACACATGAAGCTAGCTAATATTTGTTTTGGTGATGATCTATTAGTCTTTTGTCACGGAGATGAGCTTTATGTGGTGATTATTAAAGAGGTGTTGATTGGTTGTTAAATGCTTGATTCATTAACACCACTACTCCACTAAAAGGGTTATATACTCATTTTATGTTTTGTTTAGTGGCAAAATAGATGTGAAGAACAACAACTACGTTATGGATTGTTCCTTCTCAATGGGTATCTTTGGCAAAATTAGCTGGTAGTTTTTAGCTTGTAACTGATAACTTTTAGCTTGTAACTGATAGCTTTTAGCTAATAGCTGGTAGCTTTTAGCTTTTTAAATATATTTTAGTGTTTGGTAGCTTTTAGCTTTTTAAATATATTTTAAATCTGTTAAATAAAGAGTAAAATAACAAAAATCTATAAGCTAAAAGCTAAACGCTACTTCTAGTAGTTTTTGCTTTTTTTCTCTTTTCTAAAAGCTTTAAGCTCCTCTAACCAAACGAAACTTTTTATTAAATAAGAGTTTTTTCATAAAAGCTAAAAGCTCTAAAAAGCTTCAATAAACTCGTCCCTAAACATAGCCAATAAAAGAAAAAATATGAAACAAATTTATATATCATGTTCACCTTTTACAAACATTTGTATATCAGTGCTAAAATTAAAATATTAACATTGTTATAATTCAGTAGGCTTATAACTACCTTTAGTGGCTTGGTTCTTGACTGTAGACTACTAATAAGTATATAGAGGGAATATGAGAGAAGTATGTGTTTTTGTATATTCTCAAAGTGTGTACATTATGAGCTTACATAACACATATATTTATACTAATAAAAAATCTACTATATAATATATATAATAATAATAAAATTACCATCCATAATTGACTTTTATAACACTCCCCCTTGGATGACAATTTTATTAGAGAATAACTAGTACTGCCTCGTTAAAAACCTTGCTAAAGAAAACACATTGGGATAAAACTTTAGCTAAGGGAAAAAGAGTGCAGCATAGAGTTGACTCCCCCTCAAGTAGGCAACGCCTGAATTGTTACATCTTCTGAACATGCCTCATGCCAATATTATGAACGTGTGTTCTGAAAATAGCAGTTGGAAGTGCTTTGGTGAAAAGGTCAGCAGAGTTTTTGCTGGACTGAACATATCTCATTTCAATCTGGTTGTCCATAATGAGATTTTGAGTGTATGAGAAAAATCTAGGAGGTATGTGTTTTGTTCGGTCACTTTTGATATACCCTTCTTTCATCTGTGCGATGCAAGCTACATTATCTTCATAGATAGTTGTTGGACTTTTATCGCGTTCTAGTCCACAAGAATTAGTAATGAGTTGTGTCATTGATCTCAACCAAAAACATTCCCGAGTAGCTTCATGTAATGCAATCACTTCGGCATGATTTGATGATGTTGCAACAAGTGTTTGTTTTTGAGAACGTCATGATATTGCGGTACCTCCATTTAGGAATACATATCCATTTTGAGATTTAGCTTTATGTGGATCAGATAAATAACCTGCATCTGCATAACCAACCAAATATTGTTTCGATTTGTTAGAATAAAATAATCCTAAATCAGTAGTTCCTCGAAGGTATCGAAATATGTGTTTGATCCCATTCCAGTGTCTTTTGGTAGGAGCTGAGCTGAATCTTGCCAACAAATTAACTGCAAAAGAAATGTCAGGTCTTGTACAATTTGTAAGATACATAAGAACTCCAATTGCACTAAGATATGGTACTTCTGGTCCCAGGATATCTTCATGATCTTCACAGGGACGAAATGGATCCGTGTCAACATTAAGTGATCTAACAACCATAGGAGTACTTAATGGTTTTGCCTTGTCCATATTAAAACGTTTTAAAATCTTTTCAGTATATGTTGTTTGATGTACAAGTAAACCATTAGGCATATGTTCAATTTGTAAACCAAGGCAATACTTGGTTTTTTCGAGATCTTTCATTTCAAATTCTTTCTTTAGAAGTTGAATGGCTTCATGGATCTCTTTATTTGTACCTATGATATTAAGATCATCAACATAAACAGCTATGATCACATATCCGAATGTTGTTTTCTTAATGAAAACATATGGGCAAATAAGATTATTGGTATACCCTTTGCTTATCAAGTAATCACTTAATCGTTTATACCACATGCGACCCGATTGTTTCAACCCATATAAAGACCTTTGTAACTTGATTGAGTACATTTCTTTGGGTTTTGCATTGGTTGCTTCTGATACCTTAAATCCTTCAGGTATCTTCATATATATATATATATATATATATATATATATATATATATATATATATATATATATATATATATATATATATATATATATCACTATCAAGTGATCCATAAAGATAAGCAGTCACAACATCCATGAGATGCATTTCTAAATTTTTAGAAACTGCCAGGCTGATTAAGTATCTAAAAGTAATTACATCCATAACAGGAGAATAAGTTTCCTCATAATCAATTCCTGGTCTTTGAGAAAAACCTTGAGCTACAAGTCTAGCTTTATACCTTGTAACTTCATTTTTCTCATTTCTTTTTCGCACAAAAACCCATCTATATCCCACAGGTTTCACATCTTTAAGTGTGAGAATGATAGATCCGAAAACTTTTCTTTTATTGAGCGATTCAAATTCAGCTCGTATTGCTCCTTTCCAATGATCCCAATCATGTCTATTTTGACATTTCATGACAGATTTTGGTTCTGGATCATCGTCATCATTCATGATGTCATATGCAACATTATATGAAAATATCTCATCAAGATTTTTCATTTCATTTCGGTTCCATAATATTTTTGAATGTGCATAATTGATTGAAAATTCCGTATTGACATCATCAATCTCCTCTGCAGAAGGAGTATTGATTTGTAGTTCTTTTTGAACACTTTCTTTTACCTCATTATCAGCTGATTTTCTTTTTCGAGGATTTTTATCTTTGGAACCAATTGGTCTACCATGTTTCTGGCGTGGCAAAGACTCAAGAATGACATTATTGCCAGTTTTTGGAATTTCAATTCGAGCTGGAGCATTTGCTGCTGGTATATATGATTTAGTCACTCTTTTTGTATCTGTAAATGCATCAGACAATTTATTCGCAAGTTCTTGCATATGCATTATTTTTTGAACTTCGGTCTCGCATTCTTTTGTGCGAGGATCAAGATACATTAATTGAGGTTCACACCATGAAACATCATTTTCTTTATTTTTTATTTCTCCCCCTAATCTAGGGAATAATGTTTCATTAAAGTGACAATCAGCAAAACGTGCTGTAAAAACATCACCCGTCATGGGTTCAATATATCTTATTATTGAAGATGTTTCATATCCAACATATATTCCCATCCTTCTTTGAGGACCCATTTTAGTGCGTTGTGGTGGTGCGATAGGGACATAAACCGCACAACCAAATGTTCTAAGGTGGGAAATATTTGGCTGATGGCCAAAAGCAAGTTGCAAAGGAGAATATGTATGACTTGCGCTTGGTCTAATGCGAATCAATGATGCAGCATGCAAAATTGCATGGCCCCATATAGATACTGGGAGTTTTGTTCGCATTATCAATGGTCTAGCTATTAGCTACAATCGTTTAATTAATGATTCGGCTAAACCATTTTGTGTATGCACATGGGCAACGGGATGTTCAACAATAATCCCAATAGACATGCAAAAGTTATTAAATGCTTGAGACGTAAACTCACCGGCATTATCTAGTCTCACCCTTTTAATAGTATAATCAGGGAAATGTGCTCTCAATTTAATAATTTGAGCAAGAAATTTTGCAAATGCCATATTTCGACTTGATAATAGACAAACATGAGACCATCTACTAGATGCGTCTATTAGAACCATAAGATATCTAAATGGTCCACATGGTGGATGAATTGGTCCACATATATCACCTTGAATTCTTTCAAGAAACATTGGTGATTATTTTTCAACCTTAAGAGGTGATGGTCTTATTATCAACTTTTCAAGTGAGCATGATGTACATGGGATAAGTGCATCATGAGGGATCCTTTGATCCGCCAATGGATTTCCATGTGTATTTTGTATTATTTTTTTCATCATTGTTGATCCTGGGTGGCCTAATCTCTCATGCCACAAACTGATCATTACAGGATCACATGATTTTTCTTTAACTACCACATTTACTTCAGGTACATTTATATGTGTATAATGTAAACCAGAATGAAGTCTTGGTAGTTTTTCAATTACACGATTCTTATCAGTGATACTTAAATATTTTTCATTTTCTGTTGTCACTGACTGATAATCATATCCATTTTGGTATATGTCAGAGAAACTTAACAAATTTCTCTTTGACATGAGAGAAAATAAGGCATTATTTATCAGAAAGTTCGTACCATTTGGTAACATGAATTTTGCATTTCCCATTCCTTTTATTAAGTCCACAGGACCTGATATAGTATGTATAGTTCCTTCCGTTGCTTTCAAGTCTGTGAAATATTTTTTAGATTTGAGTATGGTGTGAGTGGCACCACTGTCTGCAATACAAATATCTCCACCATTTGACTGATTTTTTACACCAGCAGTATACATCATGAACTTCAAAAATATAAGAAACAAATAATGAGTACATAATTCATCAATATATTACATTCAAAACATGTTACAAATGATAGCACATAATAAGAAAATATGTAGTAAACTAGATATGGTGTAGATTGAAAATCTACAACCATTTATTTAACGGGAACATATAATAGGATATCTATATATATAGATATTAGAAATTTATTCATTAAAGTAGTCACAAGTTGGCTCAGTGATTTTTGTATCAAGGTCATCCACAAGATTTGCTTCTTTTTGTTTTCCCTTTAGGGATTCTTGATACCGATTAACAGAATGCTGATTTGTTCAGCAGTTTTTAGACCAGTGGCCAATTTTACCACATCGGTAACAAGAATCTTCAACATTCTTTGAAGAGCCTTCTTCAACATTGTGATTTGTGGGATTGTATGGTGTTTGGATTTTATAATTTTGTGGATTATTATTTTTTTGTCCACGACCACCACGACCACGACCACCACCACGACCATTACCATAAGGGTGATTTCGAACATAGTTATGATTTTTATTATTGTTATGGTAATTTCCATGATGATGGTTTTGGCCAATATGGCCATGACCTTGTCCACGCCCTCGTCCATGTGCATTTCTTCTTTTATTATTATTATTGTTAATAGTATTAGCTTCAGGAAATGCTAGCGCACCGGTAGGATGAGATTCTTGATTTTTCATCAGTAATTCTTTATTAACTTCTGCAACTAAGAGATAAGTTTGAAGTTTGGAAAAAGTTTTATAATTCTGCAATCTTAAATTTTCTTGAACAGTTATGTTTGCAGAATGCATTGTGGAGAAATTTTTCTCCATCATGTCAGCATCACTTATTTCTTGACCACAGAATTGAAGCTTTGAATGGATCTTGAACATGGCCGAGCTGTATTCACTTACCTTTTTGAAATCTTGGAACCTTAGATTTCTCCATTCTTCCCTTGCAGCTGGGAGTAATATTTCCTTTTGATTATCGAATCTACTCTTGATACTTTCCCATAAAACATATGGATCTTTGATAGTGAGAAACATATGTTTTAAGGTGGTATCAATATGTTTGCGAATAAAAGCAATTGATTTTAATTTATCTTGATCGGAACAAGCAAAAATGCTTACAATTACATCCTCGTTCAGTTTCATCAACAATTCTACTCGTATACACCCGTATTCGTACTCGTACAATACACAGCTTTTAGATGTATGTACTATTGGTATATACACTCCAATGATCAGCTCTTAGCAGCCCATGTGAGTCACCTAACACATGTGGGAACCATCATTTGGCAACTAGCATGAAATATCTCATAAAATTACAAAAATATGAGTAATCATTCATGACTTATTTACATGAAAATAAAATTACATATCCTTTATATCTAATCCATACATCAACGACCAAAAACACCTACAAACACTTTCATTCTTCAATTTTTTTCATCTAATTGATCTCTCTCAAGTTCTATCTTCAAGTTCTAAGTGTTCTTCATAAATTCCAAAAGTTCTAGTTTCATAAAATCAAGAATACTTCCAAGATTGCAAGTTTACTTCCAAGTTTTCTAAATCCATTCCAAGTAATCATCCAAGATCAAGAAACCTTTGTTACTTACAGTAGGTTATCTTTCTAATACAAGGTAATAATCATATTCAAACTTTAATTCAATTTCTATAACTATAACAATCTTATTTCGAGTGGAAATCTTACTTGAAATTGTTTTCGTGTCATGATTCTGCTTCAAGAACTTTCAAGCCATCCAAAGATCCTTTGAAGCTAGATCCATTTTTCTCATTTCCATTAGGTTTATCCAAGGAACTTGAGGTAGTAATGATGTTCATAACATCATTCAATTCATACATAAAAAGCTGTCTTATTCAACGTTATAAACTTGTAATCACTAGAACATAGTTTAGTTAATTCTAAACTTGTTCGCAAATAAAGTTAATCCTTCTAACTAGACTTTTAAAATCAACTAAACACATGTTCTATATCTATATGATATGCTAACTTAATGATTTAAAACCCGAACACACGATAAACACCATAAAACTGGATATACGTCGTCGTAGTAAAATCGGGGGCTGTTTTGGTTGGGATAATTAAAAGCTAAGAAGAACTTTGATTTAAAAGCTATACTTCTGGAAAAATTATTTTTCTTATGAACATGAAACTATATCCAAAAATCATGGTTAAACTCAAAGTGAAAGTATGTTTTTTCAAAATGGTCATCAAGATGTCGTTCTTTCGACAGAAATGACTACCTCTTTCAAAAATGACTTGTAACTTGTATTTCCGACTATAAACTTATACTTTTTCTGTTTAGATTCATAAAGTTAAGTTCAATACGAAACCGTGGCCACTGGAATCACTCAAAACGGATTAGAAACGAAGAAATGGCGAGTAAAACAAGATTGATAAAAACTACTCATTTTACCTACGTGAAAGTTAGTAATAAATCTATTCCAACCATAACCTAATCAACTTATATTATATATTATGTAATCTTGAGATACCATAGACATGTATACAATGTTTCGACCTATCATGTCGACTCATCTATATATATATTGCGGAACAACCATAGACACTCTATATGTGAATGTTGGAGTTAGCTATACAGGGTTGAGGTTGATTCCAAAATATATATATAGTTTGAGTTGTGATCAATACTGAGATACGTATACACTGTGTCGTGGATTGATTCAAGATAATATTTATCGATTTATTTCTGTACATCTAACTGTGGACAACTAGTTGTAGGTTACTAACGAGGACAGCTGACTTAATAAACTTAAAACATCAAAATGTATTAAAAGTTTTGTAAATATATTTTGAACATACTTTGATATATATGTATATATTTTTATAGGTTTGTGAATCAACCAGTGGCCAAGTCTTACTTCCTGACGAAGTAAAAATCTGTGAAAGTGAGTTATAGTCCCACTTTTGAAATCTAATATTTTTGGGATGAGAATACATGCAGGTTTTATAAATGATTTACAAAATAGACACAAGTACGTGAAACTACATTCTATGGTTGAATTATCGAAATCGAATATGCCCCTTTTTATTAAGTCTGGTAATCTAAGAATTAGGGAACAGACACCCTAATTGACGCGAATCCTAAAGATAGATCTATTAGGCCTAACAAACCCCATCCAAAGTACCGGATGCTTTAGTACTTCGAAATTTATATCATATCCGAAGGGTGTCCCGGAATGATGGGGATATTCTTATATATGCATCATGTTAATGTCGGTTACCAGGTGTTCACCATATGTGTAGTGACCCGAACTTTTCCATGTTTATATATATTAATTGAGATTGATATTTACATGATTAAATGTTTCCAACATGTTAAGCAATCAAACTTGGTAAGACTTGATTAATTGAAATATGTTTCATATAGACAATTGACCACCCAAGTTGGCCGGCGATTCACGAACGTTAAAACTTGTAAAAACGACATGACGATATATATATGGATATACATATGGTTAACATGAGATTATGATAAGTAAGTATCTCCATAAGTATATTAACAATGAGTTATATACATATAAACAAGACTACTAACTTAAGGATTTCGAAACGAGACATATATGTAACGATTATCGTTGTAACGACATTTAAATGTATATATATCATATTAAGATATATTAATATATCATAATATCATGATAATATAATAATTTAACATCTCATTAGATATAATAAACAATGGGTTAACAACATTAATTGAGATCGTTAACTTAAAGGTTTCAAAACAACACTTACATGTAACGACTAACGATGACTTAACGACTCAGTTAAAATGTATATACATGTAGTGTATTTAGATGTATTAAAATACTTTTGGAAGACTTCAAGACATATATCAAAACACTCATACTTAACGAAAATGGTTACAGTTACTTTCCCATTCTTTTCTTTCATCAAGAATTCTAGTCGTATTTTTACCCGTATTATACACAGCTTCAAAACGTACTTACTATGGGTATATACCAATAGGAACTAGCATGGGATTCCACTCTTGATTATGTCATGTATGACTAATCAATTTTAACTTCTACCATGAGATAGTCAACTAACTAGAACTCCTTTTAACCCCACTCACCACTCACCAATTACCACTCATCATTCACTCCATTTCACTTCCAATTCTCTTTTTAATTCTCTCTCAACACACCCACACTATTATGAACATATTTTTCCAGTAGTTAATCATCATCTTCATCAAAAATCACTTCAAGAATCAAGCTATAATCATCATAGGAAGAACACTTCAAGAACACTTCAAAAATCCCTTCAAGTTTACTAATTTACTTCCAAGCTTTCTAATCCATTCCAAGTAATCATCTAAGATCAAGAAACCTTTGTTATATACAGTAGGTTATCTTTCTTATTCAAGGTAATATTCATATTCAAACTTTGATTCAATTTCTATAACTATAAACTATCTTAATTCGAGTAAAAATCTTACTTGAACTTGTTTTTGTGTCATGATCCTACTTCAAGAACTTTCAAGCCATCCAAGATCCTTTGAAGCTAGATCATTTATTGTCACTTCCAGTAGGTTTACCTACTAAACTTGAGGTAGTAATGATGTTCATAACATCATTCGATTCATATATATAAAACTATCTTATTCGAAGGTTTAAACTCGTAATCACTAGAACATAGTTTAGTTAATTCTAAACTTGTTCGCAAACAAAAGTTAATCCTTCTAACTTGACTTTTAAAATCAACTAAACACATGTTCTATATCTATATGATATGCTAACTTAATGATTTAAAACCTGGAAACACGAAAAACACCGTAAAACCGGATTTACGCCGTCGTAGTAACACCGCGGGCTGTTTTGGGTTAGTTAATTAAAAACTATGATAAACTTTGATTTAAAAGTTGTTATTCTGAGAAAATGATTTTTATTATGAACATGAAACTATATCCAAAAATTATGGTTAAACTCAAAGTGAAAGTATGTTTTCTAAAATGGTCATCTAGACGTCGTTCTTTCGACTGAAATGACTACCTTTACAAAAACGACTTGTAACTTATTTTTCCGACTATAAACCTATACTTTTTCTGTTTAGATTCATAAAATAGAGTTCAATATGAAACCATAGCAATTTGATTCACTCAAAACGGATTTAAAATGAAGAAGTTATGGGTAAAACAAGATTGGATAATTTTTCTCATTTTAGCTACGTGAAAATTGGTAACAAATCTATTCCAACCATAACTTAATCAACTTGTATTGTATATTATGTAATCTTGAGATACCATAGACACGTATACAATGTTTCGACCTATCATGTCGACACATCTATATATATTTCGGAACAACCATAGACACTCTATATGTGAATGTTGGAGTTAGCTATACAGGGTTGAGGTTGATTCCAAAATATATATAGTTTGAGTTGTGATCAATACCGAGATACGTATACACTGGGTCGTGGATTGATTCAAGATAATATTTATCGATTTATTTCTGTACATCTAACTGTGGACAACTAGTTGTAGGTTACTAACGAGGACAGCTGACTTAATAAACTTAAAACATCAAAATATATTAAAAGTGTTGTAAATATATTTTGAACATACTTTGATATATATGTATATATTGTTATAGGTTCGTGAATCAACCAGTGGCCAAGTCTTACTTCCCGACGAAGTAAAAATCTGTGAAAGTGAGTTATAGTCCCACTTTTAAAATCTAATATTTTTGGGATGAGAATACATGCAGGTTTTATAAATGATTTACAAAATAGACACAAGTACGTGAAACTACATTCTATGGTTGAATTATCGAAATCGAATATGCCCCTTTTTATTAAGTCTGGTAATCTAAGAATTAGGGAACAGACACCCTAATTGACGCGAATCCTAAAGATAGATCTATTGGGCCTAACAAACCCCATCCAAAGTACCGGATGCTTTAGTACTTCGAAATTTATATCATATCCGAAGGGTGTCCCGGAATGATGGGGATATTCTTATATATGCATCTTGTTAATGTCGGTTACCAGGTGTTCACCATATGAATGATTTTTATCTCTATGTATGGGATGTGTATTGAAATATGAAATCTTGTGGTCTATTATTATGATTTTATATCTATAGGTTAAACCTATAACTCACCAACATTTTTGTTGACGTTTTAAGCATGTTTATTCTCAGGTGATTATTAAGAGATTCCGCTGTCGCATACTTAAATAAGGACGAGATTTGGAGTCCATGCTTGTATGATATTGTATAAAAACTGCATTCAAGAAACTTATTTTGTTATAACATATTTGTATTGTAAACCATTATGTAATGGTCGTGTGTAAACATGATATTTTAGATTATCATTATTTGATAATCTACGTAAAGCTTTTTAAACCTTTATTGATGAAATAAAGGTTATGGTTTGTTTTAAAATGAATGCAGTCTTTGAAAAACGTCTCATATAGAGGTCAAAACCTCGCAACGAAATCAATTAATATGGAACGTTTTTAATCAATAAGAACGGGACATTTCAGTTGGTATCCGAGCGTTGGTCTTAGAGAACCAGAATTTTGCATTAGTGTGTCTTATCGAGTTTGTTAGGATGCATTAGTGAGTCTGGACTTCGACCGTGTTTACTTGAAAAATGATTGATTAACAAATTTTGTTGGAAACTATATATTTTTAACATGTGAATATTATGTGATATATTAATCTTTTAACGAGTTTGATATTATGTGATAGATGTCTACATCTAGAACAAGTCCCATTGACTCACCTAATAATAATGAAGAGTCAAATGTAAATTGGAATGATTCGTGGACTGATTCACAAGTTCCCGAAGAGGAACCGGAAGAAGAGTCGGAACCGGAAGAAGAATCAGAACCGGAAGAGGAGGAACCGGATGAAGAAATAGAACCAGTGGGGGAAATAATAAAACTGTTAAGTAAAAGAAAATCCTCAACCAACCGACCAAGGTTAATTATGGTCAATGGTGTTTCCGCCAAGGAAGCAAAATATTGGGAGGATTACCAATTCTCCGATGAATCGGATTCCGACGAGAATTCCGATGATGTTATAGAAATTACCCCAACTGAATTTAAAAAGGCAAAAGAAAATAATAAGGGAAAGGGCATAAAAATAGAGAAATCTAATTCCAACCCCGATGAACTTTATATGTATCGTCAACCCCCGAAGTCCTTAAGTTGTAACAATGACCTGGGAACCTCTAAACCACCAGGTTTTTCTAAACCAATGTGGAAAATTACTGCTCGTATTAGGGGAACATTATATATCCCTAGAAACTTGGCAAAACGAACCAAAACCGAAGAAGAAGAAACAAGCGAGTCGGAAAAAGATAGTTGTATTCGTGTGGTGTAATATATATAATATAGTGTGCTTATGCTTTATGATATATGTAAAAAAAATTGTTTGTATTAATAAGTATTTTTTTATGAATCTAACTCTTGTCTATTTTACAGTATAAAAACACAAAATGGATAGACAACCCAATATTTTAAGAGACCTACCCGGAGACATGATTGATGAAATCTTGTCTAGAGTCGGTCAGAATTCTTCGGCACAACTATTTAAGGCGAGATCAGCTTGTAAGACATTCGAAGAACGTTCCAAGAATGCCTTGGTTTATAAAAGGCTTTCGTTCGAAAGATGGGGGATATCACATTGGGAAATCCATAAGTTACGATGTGTTTACTTTGACGCATATATTGCTGGAAACCCAAATGCTATTTTACGCAATGGGTTAAGAAATTATTTTGACTCAATATATCCGAATATTGGACTTCGTGATTTAGAAAAAGCGGCTAACATGCAACATAAAGAAGCATGTTATGCTTACGGATTAGTAATGTTCGCTTCTCACCAAAGTGAGAACAAGAACATCGGCCTATAACTATTAAACAAAACGTTCCCACAAGTGACGGAGTCGGTAATTGGGGTAAGAAATGAGGTTTTTAGATTGTTACGGGACTGTTGGACATTACGTAACCCTCGTCCCTTTGACGACGTTACAACATGCTGTCTTATCAACGGCCATAACGGTTATGTTCCACAAGACCAAGGATGGGAAGTAGTCCTAGTAAAACCAGAATGCATGACTTGTTTCTGGACATATGAATTACGTGTCTTTTTTGCCTTTGCTGAACGACTTGTGTACTAGCTAGAATTATCTTCACAACTATCTTGTATCAAAGTTATTGTGTGCTATATTTCATGCTTTATGTAAAATAAGCGGTATTGTAAGTTTGTAAAATATTGTATAAAAGTTTGAACGCGAAATATTATTATAATCAGTTTTTCATATAGAATTGTAGTAGTTGAATTGTATATTAGCTACTAAGTATGAACTTAACGGGTAGGTACTACCTGAATTTAAACTTATAAAACGCTAATATGAAGAAAAAGCTTTTATAAATGAGTTCATATTATGCTACGAAATACTATCAACTACTCTTAATATTCTGTATGATTAACTTGTTCCATTTGACTATTTTGAAGGAGATGGCACCGACTACTCGACACACCGTGAATATGAATGAAGAGGAATTCCGTACTTTTCTAGCTTCAAACATAGCCGCAGTACAGGCTGCGCTACATACCAACAATAACCTTGGATCTAGCAGTACAGGAAATCGTGTAGGATGCACCTACAAAGAATTCACTGCCTGCAAACCTTTGGAATTTGATGGAACCGAAGGACCGATCGGATTGAAAGGGTGGACCGAGAAGGTCGAATCGGTGTTTGCCATAAGTAAGTGTACTGAAGAGGACAAAGTGAAGTACGCTACGCATACCTTCACAGGTTCTGCGTTAACATGGTGGAATACCTATCTAGAGCAAGTGGGACAAGACGATGCGTACGCATTACCGTGGTCAGCATTCAAGCACTTGATGAACGAGAAGTACCATCCCAGAACCGAGGTCAATAAGCTCAAGACAGAACTTAGAGGGTTACGAACCCAAGGATTTGATATTACCACGTATGAAAGACGATTCACAGAATTGTGCCTATTGTGTCCGGGAGCATTCGAAGACGAGGAAGAGAAGATCGACGCGTTTGTGAAAGGATTACCGGAAAGAATCCAAGAAGATATAAGTTCACACGAGCCCGCCTCCATACAACAGGCATGTAGAATGGCTCACAAACTAGTGAACCAGATTGAAGAAAGAATTAAAGAACAGACTGCTGAAGAGGCCAATGTGAAGCAAGTCAAAAGAAAGTGGGAGGAAAACGGTGATAAGAATCACCAATACAATAACAACAGCAATTACAACAATAATCGCAACAATTATCCCAACAATCGCAACATCAATCGCAACTACAACAAACGGCCCAACAACAACAACAACAACAATAACAACAACAACAACAACAACAACAACAACAACAACAACAACAACAACAACAACAGCAACTACAACAATCATCCCAACAACAATAATAACCACAACAACAACAACAATCAGAAGCAGCTATGCCAAAGGTGTGAAAAGTACCACTCGGGGTTCTGCACCAAATTTTGCAACAAGTGTAAAAGAAATGGTCATAGCGCAGCGAAGTGTGAGGTCTACGGACCAGGGGTTAATAGAACGAAAGGAACAAATGGTATCGGAACGAGTAATGGCGGAGCAAGTAGTGTCGGAGCAAGTTATGCCAATGTAGTTTGTTATAAATGTGGAAAATCGGGCCACATTATTAGAAATTGCCCGAACCAGGAGAACACGAATGGACAAGGCCGCGGAAGAGTTTTCAATATTAATGCAGCAGAGGCACAGGAAGACCCGGAGCTTGTTACGGGTACGTTTCTTATTGACAATAAATCTGCTTACGTTTTATTTGATTCGGGTGCGGATAGAAGCTATATGAGTAGAGATTTTTATGCTAAATTAAGTTGTCCATTGACGCCTTTGGATAGTAAATTTTTACTCGAATTAGCAAATGGTAAATTAATTTCAGCAGATAATATATGTCGGAATCGAGAAATTAAACTGGTTAGCGAAACATTTAAGATTGATTTGATACCAGTAGAGTTAGGGAGTTTTGATGTGATAATCGGTATGGACTGGTTGAAAGAAGTGAAAGCAGAGATCGTTTGTTACAAAAATGCAATTCGCATTATACGAGAAAAAGGAAAACCCTTAATGGTGTATGGAGAAAAGGGCAACACGAAGCTACACCTTATTAGTAATTTGAAGGCACAAAAACTAATAAGAAAAGGTTGCTATGCTGTTCTAGCACACGTTGAGAAAGTACAAACTGAAGAAAAGAGCATCAATGATGTTCCCATTGCAAAAGAATTTCCCGATGTATTTCCGCAAGAATTACCGGGATTACCCCCACAGCGATCCGTTGAATTTCAAATAGATCTTGTACCAGGAGCTGCACCAATAGCTCGTGCTCCTTACAGACTCGCACCCAGCGAGATGAAAGAACTGCAAAGCCAATTACAAGAACTTTTAGAGCGTGGTTTCATTCAACCAAGCACATCACCGTGGGGAGCTCCTGTTTTGTTTGTCAAGAAGAAAGATGGTACATTCAGGTTGTGTATTGATGGAGGTGAAACGTAACCTTTATTTTGAACGGATTTGAGTTGTTTTGTTACACGAATTGATTTATTGTATATGTGGTATTTTATTGAATTCAGGTTGATTTCACACATATATAGGCAACTAGTCCTATCCGTGTAGTTTAGTTTGTCGGTAAATCCGATTCGTTCCACAGGGAGATGGAGTGTTTAATGGTTTTTTCAATAGTCTTTGATGTCAAACTTAAATAAAGAGGATTTTGGATTAGGAATTTATAATATAACAGTAATAGAAAATAACCTAACTAATTTCATAAATAAAATTACAAGATTATAATAATTAACTTAAAAAGGAACTAAATGAGATTATACTAATTAGGATGCGAATATTTTATTACTAAAGGGTAATTAGTAAAATAGTAACTTTTAAATAAACTATATGTTTAGAATTTTGTTTTGAGCAATTATAATATAAACTTATTTAAATTAACTAAATGATATTTTTAATAAAACTAATACAAATTAAAATGAATTAAAATGATTAACTAATTGTAAACTAATTTCTAATGATAAAGTATTATAATTAACACTAATTATTAGGATTTAACATGTATTAAAGTATTTTATAATAACTAATAAAAATTAAATAATAATAACCTAAATATAAATAATTAAATAACTAAAACCCTAATTTTAACCCTAATGGTACTGTAGCCGTGTCTTGTACATACGCGTTTCGCGTATTTATACGCGTATCGCGTATAATTTAAAACCTACGCGAATTGTGTGAATCTGGTCGTACAGTTTGAATTACAGGCATACGCGTTTTGCGTATACCATACACGATACGCGTATGATATATAAACTGTGACAAACAGTCTGTTACGAAATTTAAATGTTTTTATGTATTTTTTTTATATTTTAAAATAATAATTCGTAAATAATGATAATAATACTTTTATAAGAAATATATATGGGATAAATGAGAGTGTTTACTTAATTGTGTCACCCCTAGGTCCATGGATTGTTTTGAGTTTTAAGCCCTATTAAAATGTTTTAGTAATAAACTTTATATTTTTCTTTCGAAAAAATATAAGGTTACGACTAACTAAATAAAATCTAATTTTCATCGGATTCTTTTTTTAGATAGCTACTATTCCCTAAGTATTTAAATTGAGACCTAGCCTAGTTTTGACTTTCGCCAATACCCAAATCGTAACGGTTTCCCTTTTTACAATTTCACTATCATGTAATTATTGATATTACCCAAACCACCGAAGTTTATTTTTAAATTGGTGTTAATAACTTATCCATAAATTCGTCTAGATCATTTTTAATGTTGAAGCTTAATTTATGTAAATAAAAACAACTTTCGTTATTTAAACTTAATAAATTAAGTGGCAAGGGTCAAATACCTAATTACATAAAAATGGTTCTTTTAACTAGGCTCAATATTAAAAATACTAAAGTTACATTTTAACTTTTACAAATGGTAACAATCCATTTCACTAGGGGCTCTACATCTAAGCAAACACTATGGAAATTTAGCTATTCATTACACTAGGGTAAACATAAAAATATGAATATGCAACCATAATAACAACGATAATTTTAACAGAGTAAACTTACTAAAAATTCTTCACTTTCATTAACTTCAAACGGTAGAAAATTACAATAATAACACCCGTAATCACGAACAATACACCCTTAATATTTGAAACTATCTTAATTCTTCAACTATAATATGAAATTAAATTATACGGAGTACTTGAAAAATATAAAGTAACTAAAGTAACAATTTTTGTATAGTAATTGATATGTGTCCTGTTGATGTTCTCCCTCTCTGTACATACTCCGTATTTAACATGAATAGAAGGGAGTAGTTGAGCTTAATTGGTTCCTTGCTGTATCACAATTCAACAAAAGAATTGTTTTAAAACTCAAAAGCCAGCCGCCCTTATCTGAATCAATGATTATGTTCTGCCTAATACTACGCGTTTCGTGTATGGTTACACGATTCGCGTAAGAACAAATTACTACGCGTTTCGTGTAGAACTACACGATTCGCGTATGTGTTAATGACAGTTTCCCTTATTTTTCTTTTTCGTTTGTTCTTTGTTGATCCCGTATTGACGTGTACTGACTTGGCACTTTCCATTTGAACTCTTTTCTTCATATATCTTGTACTTTCATTCGGATAAACGTTTCTTGATATAAATTTGGTTAAAACTATCGTTTTATCATCGTTTCTTCAAACTTCAAGCTCTTGTCCACTTTTGTCGTTTTTCTTGAATATTATACGTTGAATGTCTTTTTAAATGATAAAAGCTGATGAAATATGACTGATATTGCGTCGAATAATATGTATGTTTAGAGCAATATCATGTATCGACTACCGAGAGTTGAACAAACTTACCATCAAGAACCGCTACCCACTACCGAGAATCGATGACTTATTTGATCAACTACAAGGCTCGTCTGTTTATTCAAAGATTGACTTACGTTCCGGGTATCATCAAATGCGGGTGAAAGAAGATGATATTCCAAAGACTGCTTTCAGAACACGTTACGGTCATTACGAGTTTATGGTCATGCTGTTTGGTTTAACTAATGCACCAGCTGTGTTCATGGACCTTATGAACCGAGTGTGTGGACCATACCTTGACAAGTTTGTCATTGTTTTCATTGATGACATACTTATTTACTCAAAGAATGACCAAGAACACGGTGAATATTTGAGAAAGGTGTTAGAAGTATTGAGGAAGGAAGAATTGTACGCTAAGTTTTCAAAGTGTGCATTTTGGTTGGAAGAAGTTCAATTCCTCGGTCACATAGTGAACAAAGAAGGTATTAAGGTGGATCCGGCAAAGATAGAAACTGTTGAAATGTGGAAAACCCCGAAAACTCCGAAACACATACGCCAGTTTTTAGGACTAGCTGGTTACTACAGAAGGTTCATCCAAGACTTTTCCAGAATAGCAAAACCCTTGACTGCATTAACGCATAAAGGGAAGAAATTTGAATGGAATGATGAACAAGAGAAAGCGTTTCAGTTATTGAAGAAAAAGCTAACTACGGCACCTATATTGTCATTGCCTGAAGGGAATGATGATTTTGTGATTTATTGTGACGCATCAAAGCAAGGTCTCGGTTGTGTATTAATGCAACGAACGAAGGTGATTGCTTATGCGTCTAGACAATTGAAGATTCATGAACAAAATTATACGACGCATGATTTGGAATTAGGCGCGGTTGTTTTTGCATTAAAGACTTGGAGGCACTACTTATATGGGGTCAAAAGTATTATATATACCGACCAAAAAAGTCTTCAACACATATTTAATCAGAAACAACTAAATATGAGGCAGCGTAGGTGGATTGAATTATTGAATGATTACGACTTTGAGATTCATTACCACCCGGGGCAGGCAAATGTGGTAGCTGATGCCTTGAGCAGGAAGGACAGAGAACCCATTCGAGTAAAATCTATGAATATAATGATTCATAATAACCTTACTACTCAAATAAAGGAGGCGCAACAAGGAGTTTTAAAAGAGGGAAATTTAAAGGATGAAATACCCAAAGGATCGGAGAAGCATCTTAATATTCGGGAAGACGGAACCCGGTATAGGGCTGAAAGGATTTGGGTACCAAAATTTGGAGATATGAGAGAAATGGTACTTAGAGAAGCTCATAAAACCAGATACTCAATACATCCTGGAACGGGGAAGATGTACAAGGATCTCAAGAAACATTTTTGGTGGCCGGGTATGAAAGCCGATGTTGCTAAATACGTAGGAGAATGTTTGACGTGTTCTAAGGTCAAAGCTGAGCATCAGAAACCATCAGGTCTACTTCAACAACCCGAAATCCCGGAATGGAAATGGGAAAACATTACCATGGATTTCATCACTAAATTGCCAAGGACTGCAAGTGGTTTTGATACTATTTGGGTAATAGTTGATCGTCTCACCAAATCAGCACACTTCCTGCCAATAAGAGAAGATGACAAGATGGAGAAGTTAGCACGACTGTATTTGAAGGAAGTCGTCTCCAGACATGGAATACCAATCTCTATTATCTCTGATAGAGATGGCAGATTTATTTCAAGATTCTGGCAGACATTACAGCAAGCATTAGGAACTCGTCTAGACATGAGTACTACCTATCATCCACAAACTGATGGGCAGAGCGAAAGGACGATACAAACGCTTGAAGACATGCTACGAGCATGTGTTATTGATTTCGGAAATAGTTGGGATCGACATCTACCGTTAGCAGAATTTTCCTACAACAACAGCTACCATTCAAGCATTGAGATGGCGCCGTTTGAAGCACTTTATGGTAGAAAGTGCAGGTCTCCGATTTGTTGGAGTGAAGTGGGGGATAGACAGATTACGGGTCCGGAGATTATACAAGAAACTACCGAGAAGATCATCCAAATTCAACAACGGTTGAAAACCGCCCAAAGTCGACAAAAGAGCTACGCTGACATTAAAAGAAAAGATATAGAATTTGAAATTGGAGAGATGGTCATGCTTAAAGTTGCACCTTGGAAAGGCGTTGTTCGATTTGGTAAACGAGGGAAATTAAATCCAAGGTATATTGGACCATTCAAGATTATTGATCGTGTCGGACCAGTAGCTTACCGACTTGAGTTACCTCAACAACTCGCGGCTGTACATAACACTTTCCACGTCTCGAATTTGAAGAAATGTTTTGCTAAAGAAGATCTCACTATTCCGTTAGATGAAATCCAAATCAACGAAAAACTTCAATTCATCGAAGAACCCGTCGAAATAATGGATCGTGAGGTTAAAAGACTTAAGCAAAACAAGATACCAATTGTTAAGGTTCGATGGAATGCTCGTAGAGGACCCGAGTTCACCTGGGAGCGTGAAGATCAGATGAAGAAGAAATACCTGCATCTATTTCCAGAAGATTCGTCAACACCTTCAACAGCTTAAAATTTCGGGACGAAATTTATTTAACGGGTAGGTACTGTAGTGACCCGAACTTTTCCATGTTTATATATATTAATTGAGATTGATATTTACATGATTAAATGTTTCCAACATGTTAAGCAATCAAACTTGGTAAGACTTGATTAATTGAAATATGTTTCATATAGACAATTGACCACCCAAGTTGGCCGGCGATTCACGAACGTTAAAACTTGTAAAAACGACATGACGATATATATATGGATATACATATGGTTAACATGAGATTATGATAAGTAAGTATCTCTATAAGTATATTAACAATGAGTTATATACATATAAACAAGACTACTAACTTAAGGATTTCGAAACGAGACATATATGTAACGATTATCGTTGTAACGACATTTAAATGTATATATATCATATTAAGATATATTAATATATCATAATATCATGATAATATAATAATTTAACATCTCATTAGATATAATAAACAATGGGTTAACAACATTAATTGAGATCGTTAACTTAAAGGTTTCAAAACAACACTTACATGTAACGACTAACGATGACTTAACGACTCAGTTAAAATGTATATACATGTAGTGTATTTAGATGTATTAAAATACTTTTGGAAGACTTCAAGACATATATCAAAACACTCATACTTAACGAAAATGGTTACAGTTACTTTCCCATTCTTTTCTTTCATCAAGAATTCTAGTCGTATTTTTACCCGTATTATACACAGCTTCAAAACGTACTTACTATGGGTATATACCAATAGGAACTAGCATGGGATTCCACTCTTGATTATGTCATATATGACTAATCAATTTTAACTTCTACCATGAGCTAGTCAACTAACTAGAACTCCTTTTAACCCCACTCACCAATTACCACTCATCATTCACTCCATTTCACTTCCAATTCTCTTTCTAATTCTCTCTCAACACACCCACACTATTATGAACGTATTTTTCCAGTAGTTAATCATCATCTTCATCAAAAATCACTTCAATAATCAAGCTATAATCGTCATAGGAAGAACACTTCAAGAACACTTCAAAAATCCCTTCAAGTTTACTAATTTACTTCCAAGCTTTCTAATCCATTCCAAGTGATCATCTAAGATCAAGAAACCTTTGTTATATACAGTAGGTTATCTTTCTTATTCAAGGTAATATTCATATTCAAACTTTGATTCAATTTCTATAACTATAAACTATCTTAATTCGAGTAAAAATCTTACTTGAACTTGTTTTTGTGTCATGATCCTACTTCAAGAACTTTCAAGCCATCCAAGATCCTTTGAAGCTAGATCATTTATTGTCACTTCCAGTAGGTTTACCTACTAAACTTGAGGTAGTAATGATGTTCATAACATCATTCGATTCATATATATAAAACTATCTTATTCGAAGGTTTAAACTCGTAATCACTAGAACATAGTTTAGTTAATTCTAAACTTGTTCGCAAACAAAAGTTAATCCTTCTAACTTGACTTTTAAAATCAACTAAACACATGTTATATATCTATATGATATGCTAACTTAATGATTTAAAACCTGGAAACACGAAAAACACCGTAAAACTGGATTTACGCCGTCGTAGTAACACCGCGGGCTGTTTTGGGTTAGTTAATTAAAAACTATGATAAACTTTGATTTAAAAGTTGTTATTCTGAGAAAATGATTTTTATTATGAACATGAAACTATATCCAAAAATTATGGTTAAACTCAAAGTGGAAGTATGTTTTCTAAAATGGTCATCTAGACGTCGTTCTTTCGACTGAAATGACTACCTTTACAAAAACGACTTGTAACTTATTTTTCCGACTATAAACCTATACTTTTTCTGTTTAGATTCATAAAATAGAGTTCAATATGAAACCATAGCAATTTGATTCACTCAAAACGGATTTAAAATGAAGAAGTTATGGGTAAAACAAGATTGGATAATTTTTCTCATTTTAGCTACGTGAAAATTGGTAACAAATCTATTCCAACCATAACTTAATCAACTTGTATTGTATATTATGTAATCTTGAGATACCATAGACACGTATACAATGTTTCGACCTATCATGTCGACACATCTATATATATTTCGGAACAACCATAGACACTCTATATGTGAATGTTGGAGTTAGCTAAACAGGGTTGAGGTTGATTCCAAAATATATATAGTTTGAGTTGTGATCAATACTGAGATACGTATACACTGGGTCGTGGATTGATTCAAGATAATATTTATCGATTTATTTCTGTACATCTAACTGTGGACAACTAGTTGTAGGTTACTAACGAGGACAGCTGACTTAATAAACTTAAAACATCAAAATATATTAAAAGTGTTGTAAATATATTTTGAACATACTTTGATATATATGTATATATTGTTATAGGTTCGTGAATCAACCAGTGGCCAAGTCTTACTTCCCGACGAAGTAAAAATCTGTGAAAGTGAGTTATAGTCCCACTTTTAAAATCTAATATTTTTGGGATGAGAATACATGCAGGTTTTATAAATGATTTACAAAATAGACACAAGTACGTGAAACTACATTCTATGGTTGAATTATCGAAATCGAATATGCCCCTTTTTATTAAGTCTGGTAATCTAAGAATTAGGGAGCAGACACCCTAATTGACACGAATCCTAAAGATAGATCTATTGGGCCTAACAAACCCCATCCAAAGTACCGGATGCTTTAGTACTTCGAAATTTATATCATATCCGAAGGGTGTCCCGGAATGATGGGGATATTCTTATATATGCATCTTGTTAATGTCGGTTACCAGGTGTTCACCATATGAATGATTTTTATCTCTATGTATGGGATGTGTATTGAAATATGAAATCTTGTGGTTTATTATTATGATTTGATATCTATAGGTTAAACCTATAACTCACCAACATTTTTGTTGAGGTTTTAAGCATGTTTATTCTCAGGTGATTATTAAGAGCTTCCGCTGTCACATACTTAAATAAGGACGAGATTTGGAGTCCATGCTTGTATGATATTGTATAAAAACTGCATTCAAGAAACTTATTTTGTTATAACATATTTGTATTGTAAACCATTATGTAATGGTCGTGTGTAAACATGATATTTTAGATTATCATTATTTGATAATCTACGTAAAGCTTTTTAAACCTTTATTGATGAAATAAAGGTTATGGTTTGTTTTAAAATGAATGCAGTCTTTGAAAAACGTCTCATATAGAGGTCAAAACCTCGCAACGAAATCAATTAATATGGAACGTTTTTAATCAATAAGAACGGGACATTTCAATATGAATGATTTTTATCTCTATGTATGGGATGTGTATTGAAATTTGAAATCTTGTGGTCTATTGTTACGATTTGATATATATAGGTTAAACCTATAACTCACCAACATTTTTGTTGACGTTTAAAGCATGTTTATTCTCAGGTGAATACTAAGAGCTTCCGCTGTTGCATACTAAAATAAGGACAAGATTTGGAGTCCATGTTTGTATGATATTGTGTAAAAACTGCATTCAAGAAACTGATTTCGATGTAACATATTTGTATTGTAAACCATTATGTAATTGTCGTGTGTAAATAGGATATTTTAGATTATCATTATTTGATAATCTACGTAAAGCTTTTTAAACCTTTAATTATGAAATAAAGGTTATGGTTTGTTTTAAAAATGAATGCAGTCTTTGAAAAACGTCTCATATAGAGGTCAAAACCTCGCAACGAAATCAATTAATATGGAACGTTTTTAATCAATAAGAACGGGACATTTCAGTTGGTATCCGAGCGTTGGTCTTAGAGAACCAAAATTTTGCATTAGTGTGTCTTATCGAGTTTGTTAGGATGCATTAGTGAGTCTGGACTTCGACCGTGTTTACTTGAAAAAAAAAAAAAAAGATTGCTTAACAAATTTTGTTGGAAACTATATATTTTTAACATGTGAATATTATGTGATATATTAATCTCTTAACGTGTTTGATATTATGTGATAGATGTCTACCTCTAGAACTAGTCCCATTGACTCACCTAATAATAATGAAGAGTCAAATGTAAATTGGAATGATTCGTGGACTGATTCACAAGTTCCCGAAGAGGAACCGGAAGAAGGGTCGGAACCGGAAGAAGAATCGGAACGGGAAGAAGAATCGGAACCGGAAGAAGAACCAGTAGGGGAAATAATAAAATGATTAAGTAGAAGAAAATCCTCAACCAATCGACCAAAGTTAATTATGGTCAACGGTGTTTCCGTCAAGGAAGCAAAATATTGGGAGGATTACCAATTCTCCGATGAATCGGATCCCGACGAGGATTCCGATGATGTTATAGAAATTACCCCAACTGAATTTAAAAAGGCAAAAGAGAACAATAAGGGAAAGGGCATAAAAATAGAGAAATCTGATTCTAACCCCGATGAACTTTATATGTATCGTCAACACCCGTATTTCTTAAGTTGTAACAAAAACCCGGGAACCTCTAAACCACCAGGTTTTTCTAGACCAATGTGGAAAACGACGGCTCGTATTAGGGGAACATCATATATCCCTAAAAACTTAAGCAAAAAGAACCAAGTTCGAAAAAGAAGAAACGAGTGAGTCGAAATAAGATAGTTGTATTTGTGCGGTGTAATATATGTAATATAGTGTGCTTATGCTTTACGATATATGTAAAAATTGCTTGTATTAATAAGTATTTTTTTTATGAATCTAACTCTTGTCTATTTTACAGTATAAAAACACAAAATGGGTAGACAACCCAATATTTTAAGAGACCTACCCGGAGACATGATTGATGAAATCTTGTCTAGAGTCGGTCATAATTCTTCGGCACAACTATTTACGGCGAAATCAGTTTGTAAGACATTCGAAGAACGTTCCAAGAATGCCTTGGTTTATAAGAGACTTTCGTTTGAAAGATGGGGGATATCACATTGGGAAACCTATAAGTTACGATGTGTTTACTTTGACGCATATATTGCGGGGAACCTAAGTGCTATTTTACGCAACGGGTTAAGAAATTATTTTGACTCAATGTATCCGAACATAGGACTTCATGATTTAGAAAAAGCGGCTAACATGCAACATAAAGAAGCATGTTATGCTTACGGATTAGTAATGTTCGCTTCTCACCAAAGTGAGAACAAGAACATCGGGCTACAACTATTAAACAAAACATTTCCACAAGTAACGGACTCAGTAGTTGGGGTGAGAAACAAGGTTTTTAGATTGTTACGGGACTGTTGGACATTACGTAACCCTCGTCCCTTTGATGACGTTGCAACACGCTGTCTTATCAACGGCCATAACGGTTATGTTCCACAAGACCAAGGATGGGAAGTAGTCCTAGTAAAACCAGAATGCATGACTTGTTTCTGGACGTATGAATTACGTGTCTTTATTGCCTTTGCTGAACGACTTGTGTACTAGCTAGAATTATCTTCACAACTATCTTGTATCAAAGTTATTTTGTGCTATATTTCATGCTTTATGTAAAATAATCGGTATTGTAAGTTTGTAAAATATTGTATAAAAGTTTGAACGCGAAATATTATTATAATCAGTTTTTCATATAGAATTGTAGTAGTTGAATTGTGTATTAGCTACTAAGTATGAACTTAACGGGTAGGTACTACCCGAATTTAAACTTATAAAACGCTAATATGAAGAAAAAGCTTTTATAAATAAGTTCATATTATGCTACGAAATACTATTAACTACTCTTAATATTCTGTATGATTAACTTGTTCCATTTGACTATTTTGAAGGAAATGGCACCGACTACTCGACACACCGTGAATATGAATGAAGAGGAATTCCATACTTTTCTAGCTTCAAACATAGCCGCAGTACAGGCTGCGCTACATACCAACAATAACCTTGGATCTAGCAGTACAAGAAATCGTGTAGGATGCACCTACAAAGAATTCACTGCCTACAAACCTTTGGAATTTGATGAAACCGAAGTACCGATCGGATTGAAACGGTGGACCGAGAAGGTTGAATCGGTGTTTGCAATAAGTAAGTGTACTGAAGAGGACAAATTGAAGTACGCTACGCATACCTTCACAGGTTCTGCGTTAACATAGTGGAATACCTATCTAGAGAAAGTGGGACAAGATGATGCTTATGCACTACCGTGGTCAGCATTCAAGCACTTGATGAACGAGAAGTACCGTCCCAGAACCGAGGTCAATAAGCTCAAGACAGAACTTAGAGGGTTACGAACCCAAGGATTTGATATTACCACGTACGAAAGACGATTCACAGAATTATGCCTATTGTGTCCGGGAGCGTTCGAAGATGAGGAAGAGAAGATCGACGCGTTTGTGAAAGGATTACCGGAAAGAATCCAAGAAGATATAAGTTCACACGAGCCCGCCTCCATACAACAGGCATGTAGAATGGCTCACAAACTAGTGAACCAGATTGAAGAAAGAATTGAAGAACAGACTGCTGAAGAGGCCAATGTGAAGCAAGTCAAAAGAAAGTGGGAGGAAAAAGGTGATAAGAATCACCAATACAACAACAACTGCAATTACAACAATAATCGCAACAATTATCCCAATAATTGCAACTACAACAAACGGCCCAACAACAACAACAACAACAGCAACTACAACAATCATCCCAACAACAATAACAACCGCAACAACAAAAACAATCAGAAGCAGCTATGCCAAAGGTGTGAAAAGTATCACTCGGGGGTTTGCACCAAATTTTCCAACAAGTGTAAAAGAAATGGTCATAGCGCGGCGAAGTGTGAGGTCTACGGACCAGGGGTTAACAGAACGAAAGGAACAAATGGTGTCGGAACGAGTAACGGCGGTGCAAGTAGTGTTGGAGCAAGTTATGCAAATGTAGTTTGTTATAAATGTGAAAAACCGGGCCACATTATTAGAAATTGCCCGAACCAGGAGAACACAAATGGACAAGGCCGCGGAAGAGTTTTCAATATTAATGCGGCAAAGGCACAGGAAGACCCGGAGCTTGTTACGGGTACGTTTCTTATTGACAATAAATCTGCTTACGTTTTATTTGATTCGGGTGCGGATAGAAGCTATATGAGTAGAGATTTTTGTGCTAAATTAAGTTGTCCATTGACGCCGTTGGATAGTAAATTTTTACTCGAATTAGCAAACGGTAAATTAATTTCAGCAGATAATATATGCCGGAATCTAGAAATTAAACTGAGTAGCGAAATATTTAAGATTGACTTGATACCAGTAGAGTTAGGGAGTTTTGATGTGATAATCGGTATGGACTGGTTGAAAGAAGTGAAAGCAGAGATCGTTTGTTACAAAAATGCAATTCGCATTATACGAGAAAAAGGAAAACCCTTAATGGTGTACGGAGAAAAGGGCAACACGAAGCTACATCTTATTAGTAATTTGAAGGCACAAATACTAATAAGAAAAGGTTGCTATGCTGTTCTAGCACACGTCGAGAAAGTACAAACTGAAGAAAAGAGCATCAATGATGTTCCCGTCACAAAAGAATTTCTCGATGTATTTTCGAAAGAATTACCGGGATTACCCCCACATCGATCCGTTGAATTTCAAATAGATCTTTTACCAGGAGCTGCACCAATAGCTCGTGCTCCTTACAGACTCGCACCCAGCGAGATGAAAGAACTGCAAAGCCAATTACAAGAACTTTTAGAGCGTGGTTTCATTCGACCAAGCACATCACCGTGGGGAGCTCCTATTTTGTTTGTCAAGAAGAAAGATGGTACATTCAGGCTGTGTATCGACTACCGAGAGTTGAACAAACTTACCATCAAGAACAGCTACCCCCTACCGAGAATCGACGACTTATTTGATCGACTACAAGGCTCGTATGTTTATTCAAAGATTGACTTACGTTCCGGGTATCATCAAATGCGGGTGAAAGAAGATGATATTCTAAAGACTGCTTTCAGAACACGTTACGATCATTACGAGTTTATGGTCATGCCGTTTGGTTTAACTAATGCACCAGCTATGTTCATGGACCTTATGAACCGAGTGTGTGGACCATACCTTGACAAGTTTGTCATTGTTTTCATTGATGACATACTTATTTACTCAAAGAATGACCAAGAACATGGTGAACATTTGAGAAAGGTGTTAGAAGTATTGAGGAAGGAAGAATTGTACGCTAAATTTTCAAAGTGTGCATTTTGGTTGGAAGAAGTTCAATTCCTCGGTCACATAGTGAACAAAGAAGGTATTAAGGTGGATCCGGCAAAGATAGAAACTGTTGAAACGTGGGAAACCCCGAAAACTCCAAAACACATATGCCAGTTTTTAGGACTAGCTGGTTACTACAGAAGGTTCATCCAAGACTTTTCCAGAATAGCAAAACCCTTGACTGCATTAACACATAAAGGGAAGAAATTTGAATGGAAGGATGAACAAGAGAAAGCGTTCCAGTTATTGAAGAAAAAGCTAACTACCTCACCTATATTGTCATTGCCTGAAGGGAATGATGATTTTGTGATTTATTGTGACGCATCAAAGTAAGGTCTCGGTTGTGTATTAATGCAACGAACAAAGGTGATTGCTTATGCGTCTAGACAATTGAAGATTCACGAACAAAATTATACGACGCATGATTTGGAATTAGGTGCGGTTGTTTTTGCATTAAAGACTTGGAGGCACTACTTATATGGGGTTAAAAGTATTATATATACCGACCACAAAAGTCTTCAACACATATTTAATCAGAAACAACTGAATATGAGGCAGCGTAGGTGGATTGAATTGTTGAATGATTACGACTTTGAGATTCGTTACCACCCGGGGAAGGCAAATGTGGTAGCCGACTCCTTGAGCAGGAAGGACAGAGAACCCATTCGAGTAAAATCTATGAATATAATGATTCACAATAACCTTACTACTCAAATAAAGGAAGCGCAACAAGGAGTTTTAAAATAGGGAAATTTAAAGGATGAAATACCCAAAGGATCGGAGAAGCATCTTAATATTTGGGAAGACGGAACCCGGTATAGGGCTGAAAGGATTTGGGTACCAAAATTTGGAGATATGAGAGAAATGGTACTTAGAGAAGCTCATAAAACCAGATACTCAATACATCCTGGAACGGGGAAGATGTACAAGGATCTCAAGAAACATTTTTGGTGGCTGGGTATGAAAGCCGATGTTGCTAAATACGTAGGAGAATGTTTGACGTGTTCTAAGGTCAAAGCTGAGCATCAGAAACCATCAGGTCTACTTCAACAACCCGAAATCCTGGAATGGAAATGGAAAAACATTACCATGGATTTCATCACTAAATTGCCAAGGACTGCAAGTGGTTTTGATACTATTTGGGTAATAGTTGATCGTCTCACCAAATCAGCACACTTCCTGCCAATAAGAGAAGATGACAAGATGGAGAAGTTAGCACGACTGTATTTGAAGGAAGTCGTCTCCAGACATGGAATACCAATCTCTATTATCTCTGATAGGGATGGCAGATTTATTTCAAGATTCTGGCAGACATTACAGCAAGCATTAGGAACTCGTCTAGACATGAGTACTGCCTATCATCCACAAACTGATGGGCAGAGCGAAAGGACGATACAAACGCTTGAAGACATGCTACGAGCATGTGTTATTGATTTTGGAAACAGTTGGGATCGACATCTACCGTTAGCAGAATTTTCCTACAACAACAGCTACCATTCAAGCATTGAGATGGCGCCGTTTGAAGCACTTTATGGTAGAAAGTGCAGGTCTCCGATTTGTTGGAGTGAAGTGGGGGATAGACAGATTACGGGTCCGGAGATAATACAAGAAACTACCGAGAAGATCATCCAAATTCAACAACGGTTGAAAACCGCCCAAAGTCGACAAAAGAGCTACGCTGACATTAAAAGAAAAGATATAGAATTTGAAATTGGAGAGATGGTCATGCTTAAGTTGCACCTTGGAAAGGCGTTGTTCGATTTGGTAAACGAGGGAAATTAAATCCAAGGTATATTGGACCATTCAAGATTATTGATCGTGTCGGACCAGTAGCTTACCGACTTGAGTTACCTCAACAACTCGCGACTGTACATAACACTTTCCACATCTCGAATTTGAAGAAATGTTTTGCTAAAGAAGATCTCACTATTCCGTTAGATGAAATCCAAATCAACGAAAAACTTCAATTTATCGAAGAACCCGTCGAAATAATAGATCGTGAGGTTAAAAGACTTAAGCAAAACTAGATACCAATTGTTAAGGTTCGATGAAATGCTCGTAGAGGACCCAAGTTCACCTGGGAATGAGAAGATCAGATAAAGAAGAAATACCCGCACTTATTTCCAGAAGATACGTCAACACCTCCAACTGCTTAAAATTTCGGGACGAAATTTATTTAACGGGTAGGTACTGTAGTGACCCGAACTTTTCCATGTTTATATATATTAAATGAAATTGTTATTTACATGATTAAGTGTTTCCAACATGTTAAGCAATTAAACTTGTTAAGACTTGATTAATTGAAATAGGTTTCATATAGACAATTGACCACCCAAGTTGACCGGTGATTCACGAACGTTAAAACTTGTAAAAACTATATGATGACATATATATGGTTATATATATAGTTAACATGATATTATGATAAGTAAACATATCATTAAGTATATTAACAATGAACTACATATGTAAAAACAAGACTACTAACTTAATGATTTCGAAACGAGACATATATGTAACGATTATCGTTGTAACGACATTTAATGTATATATATCATATTAAGAGATATTCGTACATCATAATATCATGATAATATAATAATTTAAAATCTCTTTTGATATTATAAACATTGGGTTAACAACATTTAACAAGATCGTTAACCTAAAGGTTTCAAAACAACACTTACATGTAACGACTAACGATGACTTAACGACTCAGTTAAAATGTATATACATGTAGTGTCTTAATATGTATTTATACACTTTTGAAAGACTTCAAGACACTTATCAAAATACTTCTACTTAACAAAAATTCTTACAATTACATCCTCGTTCAATTCATCAACAATTCTACTCGTATACACCCGTATTCGTACTCGTACAATACAAAGCTTTTAGATGTATGTACTATTGGTATATACACTCCAATGATCAGCTCTTAGCAGCCCATGTGAGTTACCTAACACATGTGGGAACCATCATTTGGCAACTAGCATGAAATATCTCATAAAATTACAAAAATATGAGTAATCATTCATGACTTATTTACATGAAAACAAAATTACATATCCTTTATATCTAATCCATACACCAACGACCAAAAACACCTACAAACACTTTCATTCTTCAATTTTCTTCATCTAATTGATCTCTCTCAAGTTCTATCTTCAAGTTCTAAGTGTTCTTCATAAATTCCAAAGGTTCTAGTTTCATAAAATCAAGAATACTTCCAAGATTGCAAGTTTACTTCCAAGTTTTCTAAATCCATTCCAAGTAATCATCCAAGATCAAGAAACCTTTGTTACTTACAGTAGGTTATCTTTCTAATACAAGGTAATAATCATATTCAAACTTTAATTCAATTTCTATAACTATAACAATCTTATTTCGAGTGGAAATCTTACTTGAAATTGTTTTCGTGTCATGATTCTGCTTCAAGAACTTTCAAGCCATCCAAGGATCCTTTGAAGCTAGATCCATTTTTCTCATTTCCATTAGGTTTATCCAAGGAACTTGAGGTAGTAATGATGTTCATAACATCATTCAATTCATACATAAAAAGCTGTCTTATTCAACGTTATAAACTTGTAATCACTAGAACATAGTTTAGTTAATTCTAAACTTGTTCGCAAATAAAGTTAATCCTTCTAAATAGACTTTTAAAATCAACTAAACACATGTTATATATCTATATGATATGCTAACTTAATGATTTAAAACCCGGAAACACGATAAACACCATAAAACTGGATATACGCCGTCGTAGTAAAACCGGGGGCTGTTTTGGTTGGGATAATTAAAAGCTAAGAAGAACTTTGATTTAAAAGCTATACTTCTGGAAAAATTATATTTCTTATGAACATGAAACTATATCCAAAAATCATGGTTAAACTCAAAGTGAAAGTATGCTTTTTCAAAATGGTCATCAAGATGTCGTTCTTTCGACGGAAATGACTACCTCTTTCAAAAATGACTTGTAACTTGTATTTCTGACTATAAACTTATACTTTTTCTGTTTAGATTCATAAAGTTAAGTTCAATACAAAACCGTGGCCAATGGAATCACTCAAAACAGATTAGAAACGAAGAAATGGCGAGTAAAACAAGATTGATAAAAACTACTCATTTTACCTGCGTGAAAGTTAGTAATAAATCTATTCCAACCATAACCTAATCAACTTATATTGTATATTATGTAATCTTGAGATACCATAGACACGTATACAATGTTTCGACCTATCATGTCGACCCATCTATATATATATTGCGGAACAACCATAGACACTCTATATGTGAATGTTGGAGTTAGCTATACAGGGTTGAGGTTGATTCCAAAATATATATATAGTTTGAGTTGTGATCAATACTGAGATACGTATACACTGTGTCGTGGATTGATTCAAGATAATATTTATCGATTTATTTCTGTACATCTAACTGTGGACAACTAGTTGTAGGTTACTAACGAGGACAGCTGACTTAATAAACTTAAAACATCAAAATGTATTAAAAGTTTTGTAAATATATTTTGAACATACTTTGATATATATGTATATATTGTTATAGGTTTGTGAATCAACCAGTGGCCAAGTCTTACTTCCCGATGAAGTAAAAATCTGTGAAAGTGAGTTATAGTCCCACTTTTAAAATCTAATATTTTTGGGATGAGAATACATGCAGGTTTTATAAATGATTTACAAAATAGACACAAGTACGTGAAACTACATTCTATGGTTGAATTATCGAAATCGAATATGCCCCCTTTTATTAAGTCTGGTAATCTAAGAATTAGGGAACAGACACCCTAATTGACGCGAATCCTAAAGATAGATCTATTAGGCCTAACAAACCCCATCCAAAGTACCGAATGCTTTAGTACTTCGAAGTTTATATCATATCCGAAGGGTGTCCAGGAATGATGGGGATATTCTTATATATGCATCATGTTAATGTCGGTTACCAGGTGTTCACCATATGAATGATTTTTATCTCTATGTGTGACGATCCGAAAATTTCCGATCAAATTTAAACTTTATCTTTATATTATTCCGACACGATAAGCAAAGTTTGTTAAGTTAAATCTCAAGAATTTTAAATTGTGTTCATACATTCATTATAACCTCGACCAAATTCCGACGATTCACGAACCGTTATATATAAATAAATATGTATATATATGTATATATATATATTATAACTTAAAAATATTAATAAAGTATTAAACGTATAATACTTTACATGAACGTATTTGTTTTAATATGTTTATCGATGGAATTAGAAGATAATATCAAATGATTGATTTATCAGATACATTGTGATATGATTACGGGTCTATGTTATAAGGTCCACTGTGATTTAAGAAATCTATTCTTTTTGACGACATTCGGAAAATGGTAAAGTGATTTATAAGTAAGAACGTGGAGTGTAAATAACTTAGATGTTGGATATCGACAAGTTAAGTAACTCGATATTTTTCATTAAGATTATTTCATACGTTTATTTAACCTTTGAACTTTATCGCATGCTTCACCAACAGACTGTAATTTAAAATATTGATTATAACATATGAAACTAAACAATTCTTCAAGTTTGCCACTTGATTTCATCCTAAACTTTATTTGTATCTTGACGATTAAAATCTGCATTCAAATCTTTCATGATTCTTGAAAACACCTCAATCGAGAGGATAAACCAACCGCACTTCATCTACGGAAGAAAAGATCGATGCATATAGTTATGCACCTGAAAACACTCGGAACCTGAGTAAACATTTAACACGTATCTGTACTAGCTCCCTGAGCGTTGTTATTACCGAAAATCACTTTGCAATTCCTTTTCAAAGTAGCAAATTTTGTCACAGCTCCAGCAAATCAACTTCGACTTTTCGTTCGAAACAACCATATCATAATTTTGATATATATGCGTGCTCTTTATTGTTACCGGGGAACCTTTTATATTCCACCATATTACCATCAACGTTTAATCATCTAAAAACACAATTCTCTTGAAACCACCTCGGATTGATAACCGATGACCCAGATATGGTAGCATTAAATGCAGAGAAAACAGCAAAATCGTAGATGGTCTAAACGGCCAAAAGTTTGATAATAAAGAATGGAATGTTGGGAACGCTCGATAGAAAATTTGGTACTGAAAAACAGATTGAGCTAACCATGAAGGAGACCAAGGACAAATACAAGGACCAAACCCTATATTCAAAGAATCCAGGTAATTCTGGATCCGATGAAATCTTTAGAGAATATCCTGCTTCGAAGTCATGTTAAAATCTTGCGGAAAATCTTTCTTCATCAACCTTCGATCTTAGAAATTCCAAAAATATCATCATAAATATCTTCGATATTTCTGAGGATATTTTCATAAGTATTCTTGTCCGAAATCATTTATCTCTTCGCGATATCAGTGTTATATCATAAAGGAAACTGTTTAGTTTCTAAAATCTGAAATCTTCAAGTTTGAAGTATGAATGTTTTCGAAGTAGTGTTGGGAACTGAAGCATGAGCTAGTATATAATGACACTTGATCAACGTGATTATATTACAGTAAGTCATGCTGAGTTTCTAATGAAACATGATGATTCACAGACCATAACGTCATCATGTGCCATGTTACGAGACTCTTACATTCTATCTAATCTCTAAACATATCAAGAACATAATTTATTGATAATTCTGTCTTTTCTCTTGAATTCTGGTAATTTAACCAATCAAGATCGTGCTATTACAATTTATTCCTTAGAACATTATTCATGTTCGTTCGAAACTCCATACTTACGAATTCTGAACCATTATTCGCTGACTTAAAGTCGAGAAGAGAAAACAAAAGGATGGAACTCCAAAATATAAAGGAAATAAAGAGGGTGGATTTATAATGAAATATCCGACAGAGCAATCAAAACAGATTATCGCATTTAACCAAAGACGATCCTTTTCCTTAATCTCCGAAGAATCAAATTTTATTCAGATTTTAAAGATTTCTTTAAATCCCTTGAATTCCAGAAATCCACCGTGACTACGTCAAAAGTTAAATTTCTATCTCAAACTGTTGTGACAGCTACCCTCGTACGCTTCACATAATCGAATCGTTTTATCTACATTACTCAGTAATGATGAAACTCTATTTATCAACTCATATTCGTCATGAAAACAGTTTTATGGTTAACCATGACGACCTTACTCAAATTTCGGGACGAAATTTCTTTAACGGGTAGGTACTGTGACGATCCGAAAATTTCTGATCAAATTTAAACTTTATCTTTATATTATTCCGACACGATAAGCAAAGTTTGTTAAGTTAAATCTCAAGAATTTTAAATTGTGTTCATACATTCATTATAACCTCGACCAAATTCCGACGATTCACGAACCGTTATATATAAATAAATATGTATATATATGTATATATATATATTATAACTTAAAAATATTAATAAAGTATTAAACGTATAATACTTTACATGAACGTATTTGTTTCAATATGTTTATCGATGGAATTAGAAGATAATATCAAATGATTGATTTATCAGATACATTGTAATATGATTACGGGTCTATGTTATAAGGTCCACTGTGATTTAAGAAATCTATTCTTTTTGACGACATTCGGAAAATGGTAAAGTGATTTATAAGTAAGAACGTGGAGTGTAAATAACTTAGATGTTGGATATCAACAAGGTAAGTAACTCGACATTTTTCATTAAGATTATTTCATACGTTTATTTAACCTTTGAACTTTATCGCATGCTTCACCAACAGACTGTAATTTAAAAACTTGAAACCTATTATGAAAATATATGATTTTACTTTTCTAAAACGTTTTATGATATAACGATTTCCATTATTTTAACCTTTAAACAAAATGCTTCTTAAATATATTTAGTTTTGGAAAACAAAATTATCATATTTATTTGATTTAGTTTCAAACGTACAAAAACGTTTTTAGTTTAAAAAGAACTTTATTATTAAAACGTATATAACTTTTATAAATATCTAGAACCACTTTTAACAACTCATTACTTAACCAGTATGATAAAGATAACGATATTTATATTTTATTTTATTAAATATATATAATAATTTAAATTAATATTACATATATTTATACGCGTATTATACGTACATAGTTTTATACTTTTACTATACTTAAACTTTACCTTTACTTTATTTTTACTTTACCTTAACTTTAATAATTCATACTTTAATAATTCATACTTTAATAATTCACTTTAATAATTCATACTTTAATAATTCACTTTAATAATTCATACTTTAATAATTCACTTTAATAATTCATACTTTAATAATTCACTTTAATAATTTATACTTTAATAATTCACTTTAATAATTTATACTTTAATAATTCACTTTAATAATTCATACTTTAATAATTCACTTTAATAATTCATACTTTAATAATTCACTTTAATAATTCAAAAATCTGTTATAAATAGAATTCAATAGGTTTCATTATTTGATAGAAACTTGAAAATATTTTCTCTAAACTCCCTCAATCAATTTACATATATATATTTACTCCGTATTATTTCAAGATATTATCAGTATACATAAAATATTACGACGGAGTGCTGTCCGAGTGATTTCAAAATTATTTTTCGAGCGGGATAGAGCTAAGAAAATTATGGGTTAAAGCTATGGAGGTTATGGGTATGGTTCGTAGTATTGCTCGTGAGTCAAACTAGTGTTTATCATCTCCGTTGCGTCTACATACTTTTTCTGCAATATTGAGTCTCAACATTGATACGTTCGTGAATCTAAGGCCAACATTGCACTTGTTCAATGACGTCATATGTATTTTTACTACAAAATACAGTATTGTGAGTTTCATTTGCTCCCTTTTATATATATTTTTGGGACTGAGAATACATGCGCTGTTTTTATAAATGTTTTACGAAATAGGCACAAGTACTAAAACTAATTCTACGTGGGTTTAAACCAGAAATATACCCTTAGTGTGGTAACATTAAACTACTTATCTATGTATGGTAGGCGCGAATCCTAAAGATAGATCTATTGGGCCTGACAAACCCCATCCTGACTATGGGATGCTTTAGTACTTCGAGGTTATTTTAAACACACCTGATCTGGTGTACTTCAGAGGGTAAAACATGAACGTTAAGGCTTGTTACCGGGTGCCTACAACTTATAGAATACTTTTATACACTTGCGAGTGTACATATATTTATAAACAGAAATCTTGTGGTCTATTAATATATTGAAATGATTGTTATGATAAACCTATGAACTCACCAACCTTTTGGTTGACACTTTAAAGCATGTTTATTCTCAGGTATTAAAGAAATCTTCCGCTGTGCATTAGCTCATTTTAAGGATATTACTTGGAGTCATTCATGGCATATTTTGAAAGACGTTGCATTCAAGTCATTGAGTTCATCAAGATTATTATTAAGTCAATTATAGTTGGATGTATTATGAAATGGTGTGCATACCGTCAATTTTTGTTGTAAAGAAAGTTTGTCTTTTAAAAACGAATGCAATGTTTATAAAATGTATCATATAGAGGTCAAATACCTCACGATGTAATCAACTATTGTGAATCGTTTATAATGTATATGAACGGGTCCTTTCACTATGTATGGGATGTGTATTGAAATATGAAATCTTGTGGTCTATTGTTACGATTTGATATATATAGGTTAAACCTATAACTCACCAACATTTTTGTTGACGTTTAAAGCATGTTTATTCTCAGGTGAATACTAAGAGCTTCCGCTTTTGCATACTAAAATAAGGACAAGATTTGGAGTCCATGTTTGTATGATATTGTGTAAAAACTGCATTCAAGAAAGTGATTTCGATGTAACATATTTGTATTGTAAACCATTATGTAATGGTCGTGTGTAAATAGGATATTTTAGATTATCATTATTTGATAATCTACGTAAAGCTTTTTAAGCCTTTATTTATGAAATAAAGGTTATGGTATGTTTTAAAAATGAATGCAGTCTTTGAAAAACGTCTCATATAGAGGTCAAAACCTCGCAACGAAATCAATTAATATGGAACGTTTTTAATCAATAAGAACGGGACATTTCATAAGATCCATGAATACGGACGGAGCCTTAGTTCAACTGAACGACACTAAAAGAAATTCATAACTATCGTAGCGAGTTCGGAAATCGGTTTTGGAGACATCTTCTCCCTTAACCCTCAATTGATGATAACTGGGATGGAGGTCGAATTGGAATACACACGAGATCCTTGAAATTTGTCAAGAGGTCATCGGTACGGGGAAAGGGATGTCGTTTATCAATCGAAAATTGATTTAGTTCACGATAATCGATACCCATTTGTAGGAAACCATTTTCTTCTTAACGAATAGGATCGGGGCTCTTTAGTTCTATAGTTATCAAGTCAAATTCAAACTCGTTACCCAAAAAGTTTAACGTACACCCTCCGATAGAATTTGTCGGCACGCAATAGTTTTTCGTTGGTCACTCGAATGGCATAAGTAGTACCTAGGGGGAGTGGTGGAGTGCAAAGAGTACGATTCAAAGTCTTGGATACGAAACATTCATCGGCACCCGAATCGAATAAACAAGAAACATAAGAGTTGTTGAGAAGAAACGTATCCGTGACTAGTTTATCGTCATCTCGGGCATCCTTGGCGTTAATGTTGAAAGTTCAACCGCGTGCGTTGGTTTTAGCTTTATTCTTTGGGCATGCATTTCCAAAATGACCCGGTTAGCCACATTTATAACAAACACCCGTTTTTGGTACATTGGGCCCCTTTTGAGTGACGGGGGCGGTACTTTTACAATCATGGGCCACATGGCCACTTCTTTGACATTTGTTGCAAAATGATTTTCCACATTCACCCAAATGATTTTTGCGGCACTTGTTACAATAAGGTAGGTTTCCGGCATACCCTATCTTGCCGTCAGAGTTGAGAGGCTTCTTAGCGAAGTTGTTGTTGTAGTTGCTTGATGGGGAGGTTTCCCATTTTCTTTTGTTGCCACCCGATTGATCCTCGGCCTTCAGTGCCGGCACTTCAATTACATCCACCGTTTCCATCAATCGGCGGGCCATCGTTAAAGCCTCTTGTAGGTTGGCAAGTTTTGATGACATTACCCCGTGTTGAATACTCTCAGGGAGGCCATCTAGGTAAAGTTCAACTTGTAGGGACTCGGGAGTCATGAGGTTTGGACATATTAAGGATAGTTCGGCAAACTGTTGATTATAAGCTTCGAGGTCATTCCGGACCGCTTTTAAATTTCTTAGCCCGTGTTCGAGCCTTCGAGTCTCTTCATGCAGAAAGTATTCAGAAATCATCCTTTCTCTTAATTCGGTCCAAGAGAGTGCGTGGACCTCATCGGTACCCACCGATTGCACATACGTGTTCCACCGTGTGAAAGCGATACCGGCGAAAGTGTGGGTGGAATACTTGACCTTGTCTTGGTCCCGGCATCCGCTTATGCTAAAAACGGCTTCCGTTTGCTCAAACCATCGGGTGAGAGCAATCGGTCCCCTGGTTCCATCGAAAGTGGGAGGTTTGCACCCCATGAAATTCTTGTAAGAACATCCCTCGTTTGAATTATTGGATCCATGGTCGTTGTTGTTGTTGGAGGAGTGACTGACCATAGCCGCGTCTACGGCGGTGGCTATCATTCGTTGAAGAGTTTGTTCGAGAGTTTCGGGAGAAGTATTGTGTGGACCTCGGTGAGCCATTGTTCCTTGAAAACGTAAGAATATCATTGATTAGTATTCTCAATAATACTAACCGTGATATGGAAAAAGGATAGAGAGAAAATTTCCCTTGATTCGCCTTAAATTCTTTATGTCATAATGTAGGAACGTCCATATGAGTCACCGTAATATAATCCCGGCAATTATATTACCCTAATTCATATGTGCATTCGACATTATTTCATACAGTCAAGGTGGCGTGTTAATCAAATTAAACAACGTGAGATTAAGATGGAATAAGAGTTAGATATGAATAGAAACTATGACGACCCGGAAATTTCCGACCAAATTTAAACTTAATCTTTATATGTTTCCGACATGATAAGCAAAGTCTGTAATGTTAAGTCTCAAAAATTTTGAACTGTTCATATATTCAATTGACCTTCGACCATTCCCAAAGATTCACGAACAACTATTTGTAAATATATATGTACATATTTAATTATATATATACATATTAATTTAAAATGTTATATGATTCAATTATTAGAATTTACTATGTAAAATAAAATAAAAAATGATATTATAATAATTATTATTTTAAACATAACTATATATAAATAAAGTATATTAAAAATAAATATTAAATGATTGTAATACTCATTGGACGTTTCAGTTATTATTTAGAGAAGTTTAATTCGAACTTATATGATTTTGAGATAAACGGTGATCCAAAAATGAGTTCTATAAATTTTAGGCTTACTAAAAATGTATTTAGGATTTAGTTATTAAATTTTAACACTTTTTATATTTTGCCAAGAATTGAGAGAGACCGTTGATGTAATTTTTATTTAATTTAATAATCGAATTTTATACCATAATGACTGAAATCAATAAAGATAATTATTATAAAAATATGGAAATTTTCCTAAGACTTTTTATTCGCCACTGATTAACAACGGAGTACGGAATAATCTCTGTGTTAAAACGTTGGTATAATGAAACAATATATGAGGGTGCTGTATTTATTAATATCTATAATTATGCATGTTTGATTCTTAAAATCAATCATGCAAGTTCCTTTTGAATATTTTAATCATATTATATCATGCAAATTGATCTTCACAGATTGTTAACTGATTGGTAAACTGTGTCAAATTGATTAGAGTGTACTATGTTTGTATGTGTTATTATATTATTTCATTCTCTATCCATTATCATATATATCTATCTATATATTGATGAGATACCCACTTACAACCATCTCAAACCCAACATTACTTATCATTTCCTTTTACTTCTCTGCGATCAAACAACCATCTTCACAAAACCCAGGTGATCACCATCACAAACCAAACCCACTTACATTTTAAATTCCATTTCATTCTTAAAGAGCATCACCTCTAGACAACAACCATTCACCATCTCGTTATTTCTCTATCTATTCCATGATTTCCTCTATTTTCTTATTCTTGATTTTTACTCAACTAAACCGAATATATCCATCTATCCAATGCAATACATATCTTGAGATACATATACATATTTATACATAAACACAAACCCAAAGCCACCCAAGAACTATAGACTGTTTCGTTTCCTATTCAACCACCACCGAATGGTCACCTTGCTGTCACTCACTTTTATTTTTCTGTTGTAAACCAAGGACATCACCTACACCATCAAACCCACTAGATGTTCCCTGTGTTTCAGTTCAAATCAAACAACAACAACTAATAAAGTATTGATGCAATAATAAATAAATGTAAAGTAATATTAGTGGCAACCTAAATTAAATAAGTTAGGGGACACAAGTGGCGATGAAACCCCACACTCATATAACATTACGAGGATTCCTTGATTGGCCATATGTTTCATTTTCTATTTGAACCGAGCACTTATTGCTATTCTTGGACTTAGGAACGCAAACATGGGCCATATATTCTTTTTTGGTATTCTTGGGTAGTAATAATTATAAGGTTTTGACTATGGACTTGTTTTGGTAATTGGGCTAATTTTTTTTTTTCCTGGTTGCCTTCGAGACCCATTCAGGGTCTATGGAATCGAGTTACACAAATGATGATGAAAATAGACTGTAAGGGTATGATTATAATGGTGGTACGTATGATGATTCAAAATAGACGATGTAGGATAACTAGGTTAGGATTATGATAACGATGATGATAATAAGGATTATGATTAAGTGACGATGAGGTTCGGATAAGATGATGATAAGATTAGATAATGATGATCGTGATGATAACGATATAGATGAAACACGATTATATATATATGATGTTAGTAAAGATGATGATCTCTTGAGTTTGATGATGATATGATATACGAAAGATAATGATGGTGTTACCATATGATGGTGATGATGTCGTGGTGTGGTGATAATAATGAGGTCGATGACGATTCGAATTCGATGATGATAAAGCATAATGATCATGAGGTGATTGAAACTAGAATCGAATGGTTATATGATTAAAGTATGATAATCCACTTTAGATTAATATTAAGATGGTGATAATCGGAAAGTTAGTTAGATGATTACTAAAAACAAAAAATAAGAAATGGAGCGATGGTTAGGGGAGTTATCGGGTTAGCGGGACGTCGCGGGTTCAAACCCGGACTTGGGCATTCTTTTAAAGGGCTACTTCTTTGAGGTAGTTATTTATTTATTTATTTATTATTTTTATCGTTTTTATTATTATTATCATTATCATTATCATTCATTTTTATAAAATGTATCATTTGTATTATTTTTATTATTATTAGAAAAATTATCATTTTTATCAAAATTATTATTATTACTATCATTAATATAATTCATATTATTATCATTATTATTATTAACAATATTTTATGAAATAAATATTATATATATAAAAATATATTTAATACATATAACATAACTATATTGATATTTTTATAATAAATACTAATTATTAATCTAAAGTATATAAAATAAATATAGATAATTAAGTTATTATTGAAGCATATAATTTACTAAATAAACAATTAATATTAATATATAAATTTGTTCGATTATAATTATATGTGTTAATATATATATATATATAAATGATATAGGTTCGTGAATCTGAAGCCAACCCTACACTTATTCAATGACATCATATGTATTTTTACTACAAAATACACTCTTGTGAGTTTCATTACTCCCTTTTTATATATATTTTTGGAACTGAGAATACATGCGCTGATTTTACTAATGTTTTACGAAATAGAAACAAGTGATCAAAAACTACATTCTATGGCTGGATTATGAATATTGAATATCACCCCTTTTTAGCTTGGTAACCTAACAATTAGGAAACGGGTATGGCCCCTAATTGACGCGAATCCTAAAGATAGATCTATGGTCGTCGACAAGTCCCATCCGGGGTACGGATGCTTTAGTACTTCGAGATTATTATTATTATTATACAGACGAGAGGTTCTGTTTAGAGATATTCTATGCATTAAAGTTAAGTCGGTTATCAAGCGTTCACCGTATGAATGATTTTTAATTTGCAGGTTACGCGTGTTATTTTATACTCGGGTTACGTGTACAATTATATATATGAAATCTTGTGGTCTATTAAAATGAATATTTATGATAAACTAATGAACTCACCAACTTTTTGGTTGACACTTGAAAGCATGTTTATTCTCAGGTTTAGAAGAAATCTTCCGTTGTGTATTTGCTCATTTTAAAGATATTACTTGAAGTCATTCATGGCATATTTCAAAAGACGTTGCATTCAAGTCGTTGAGTTCAACAAGATTACTATTAAGTCATTTATAGTTTGGATATATTATGAAAGGGTATGCATGCCTGTCAACTTTCGATGTAATGAAAGTTTGTCTTTAAAAACGAAAGCAACATTTGTAAAATGTATCATATAGAGGTCAAATACCTCGCGATGTAACCATATATTATGGTATTCGTCCTTATGGTTTAGGACGGGTCGTCTCATGTGGTATCAGAGCGGTGGTCTTAGCGAACCAGATCTTGCATTAGTGTGTCTAACTAATAGTTGTTAGGATGCATTAATGAGTCTGGACTTCGATCTAATAGTTGTTCAGATGCATTAGTGAGTCTGGACTTCGACCGTATCTGCATGTCAAAAGTTTTGCTTATCATTTCGCGTAGAAAATTACCTGCTTATCAATCTTAGGGAATCACTTGCTTATCATTCTTAGTCTAGACACATCATCCTGCAATGATTGCATGAATAGTGTATAGACAAAATTTATATCTTAGCGTATCTGCTAATTCATATCTTAGCATATCTGTTATTGTTACCTTTGCCTGACAGATTCTGTAGATTCCTCCGTAACTTATGGAATTTTAGTATTATATATGCATATGTAAATTATGTATTGCAGGGTACTAATCTACATCTTATAATCTATTTCTTATCAAAAATCCTTCATCTAATCGTATGAGATGAATCCCTCAACTTGTTCGAGTCCCTCAGATTTCGATAGCTATTTCGATAGTTATTCCGACAGCTATTCCGACACGGATTTTTACCTAAGCTCCGAAAGCAGCGTCACCAGAATGAATCAACCAATCAGCCATCCCCAATTCATCTGATGGGTTCGTAGATGACTTAATCAATGGAGACGCGAAGAAGGCGATCCTTTCCAACAACCAAATTGCCCTCTTAGCGAAGAACCTGAAGCACTTACCGGCGAACCTATCCGAAATACCATTTTCCCTCTCATTTCCAGAGTATCTCGTCATAATTATATACTATCTCAAATTCTGAACCTTATTCATCCGCTCGTCCGAACCGATAATCATTCCAGTGTAATTGAAGAAGTCAACGAGCTTCGCGCTCGAGTTGTGGCCTTGGAAAAATATAGTGCAAAACGTAACAGCATCAGCAACATCACCGGCACCAACATCAATACCAGTACCACCAATAACCCAAGTTTCAATATCACATGTCTCAACATCACAATCCATATCTCGAACTTAATCATTGTTCTACGAATCGTTCTACATCATTTATCTTCGTTTTACATGACGATTATGTAATCTCTAAAGTCTTAGAGATTATTTATTCTAGCTCAAACCGAAAAGCAAATGAGATTAATATCATATTAACTCATTAAATCCATGATTACATCTGAAGAAAATATATATGTATATATATTTTCATAAAGATTGTAATTAAAAATTCTTTTGTACAAACTGTGTAACACCCCGTTTTTCAGTTACGCGTTATTTTGGACGTCATTCGAATTACGAGGCATGTAAACGTATATTTGGATCCCAAATAAGTTTGAGTTGATGTTCCAAAACCTTACCATCGAATAGTAAATCTTATTACGTTTCCAACGATATTTGATTCATCGAAAATGGAGTTACGATTTGAAAGTTATGACTAAAACAAGATTCATTTTCAGTCTCAATTGGTTTGGACGCCGTCCGGCCATTTTGGACGCCGTCCGGCCATTTTGGACGCCGTCCAAATGGCCTGACGGGCCAGCTGTGATATTTTAATGTTTTTAAAGTGTATATTTTGGGGTGTTTTGATCTTTTCACTTTGGGGTCAGTTTGGGATCATCAAAACTGATCCAGGGCTCTTTCAAGCCTCATTTTCACCCACACAAACACTCCCATCTTATTTAGAGAGAGAGGGTGAGTTTTAGAGAGAGAAATCTTCGATTGGAGAAGAAGAAGCTTGAATCGGGTGAAGGTTCGAGTGTTAAAGTTGTTCCTTGAGTTCTTAGTTACGTTTTGGTAGTGGTGGTAAGTCCTAACTCCGATTTTCTTTATTTGATTTTGATATTCAAATTAGGGTTCGAGCTTGATTTTGTTAGAAACCCTTGAATAGTTGTGAAATGGGTTTGTTGTGGTTAGTAGATGGGTTTTGACCCGTTATTGGAGGGTTAGGGTTTGATGACAAATTTGGTCATGGTTTTGGGTATAATCACTAAATCATAAATGTGTTAGTGTATAGATGTTCATAAGAACTTGTGTACTAGTCAAAATGGGTATTGACCTTGATTTTTGTCGAATTATGTTTTGGGTCAAGATGTGATGAATCGAGTATATAAATATTTGATTAAAGTGTTAAATGGTGTTTTGGAAAGTAAATTACTAGCCGTTAGTGATTAAAGATGTTTTTGGGACTTATGTCAAAATGGGTTGACTTTGATGGGAAAAATTTGGTAATGACACTAGTTTTGGTCAAATGGATGTTAAACGCTTTTGTTAGGTATTAAGTGGCGTTTTTGAATGAAAGTAATCATGGGAAGTGATTTTGGGTTAATTGGCGTCAAGTATAATTTAGGTTAAATTGTACTTATTTGATGGGTCGGAATTACCACCCGTAGTGGTAATTGGTGAAGTCCATTTTAGGTGTCTAAATGGGTGATTTGTGAAGGTAAGTATAAACCCTTGGTTAAGGGTGTTGGCGTCGAATTCTCTTGTAGAGAATGTATGTTGATTGTGTGTATATTGTGCCTATGTGTGATATAGGTGGTTACTTGCTCGGATTTGAGGATGGAGATCATGTTATACATGACTTGTGCGGGCATTCCAAGGTGAGTGGAATAATTATATATGTATGTATATGATTTATTTGCATGTAGGGTATGGGTTATAGTTCGATGTTGACGATACCATATCCTAGAGTATATTGTTTGTTCGTATTGATGAGGGTTTAAGTTCGATGTTGACGATACCTCATGTATGGATTTAAAGTTCGATGTTGACGAAGCCATACCACTATTGCAGTGACGTTTGTATGATGAGGGTTTAAGTTCGATGTTGACGATACCTCATATGTGGGTTTAAGTTCGATGTTGACGATACCACATTTATTAGGACGAATGGGGATTAAGTTCGATGTTGACGATACCATTCGTTGGGCTAGCTTGGGACTTGAATACTAATGGATGTTGTGAACATCCATGTTTTATGTGTTGTAGTGTAGCATATTGTATTTCTCGTGTTATATGCTATTGTTGTGCTAGCTTGTATTATCGGAGATTTATTGTTATACTTTGCAATGGTATGCTAATTAAAATACTAGCGTGTATGAGGAAATTGTGTAAGTGTGTGCAAGTAAGTAGATTATATATGTATATATATAATTATTATATTCACTAAACTTTATGCTTACCCCTCTCGTTGTTTACCTTTTTACAGGTATTGTGTTATGAAGCTAGCTAGTTGTTAGGCTAGATGCGTAGGAGTGCTTGGGCTCGATGGGGTAGCTTTTGGAGATATGGAAGCGGATTGGGGATTTGGTAGTCCCCGGGATTATGCTCTTGGTATTGGGTTGGGTTATTGAGTCTTAACCCGTATTTATGGTGTAAACACTTTTAATTAAAGTTTGTGATGTAAAACTAGATTCTATTGAGGAAATCTCTTAATTATAATTATTATAGTATGTTGTGAAAACCGTTTCGTTTAAAATTGTCGCGAAGCAGGTTTTCCGCCGCGTGAATTTGTAAAACTGATCAGGAACTTTTAGTTCATTTGGACGCCGTCCAAATGGCTTGGACGCCGTCCTGTTCTTCTTTACTGAACGCCATCTAGATAACTGGACGCCGTCCAGATGGTCTATATATAAAAAAAAAATTAAGTCGTGTTTTTGGTAAAAGGAAGTTGGTTCGTTACAAGTGGTATCAGAGCATAGTCTAAGGGAATTAGGTGACCTTGGAATACGTGCCTAGTCTTAGACTTATTGGCCGTTATGCATTATTTACGAGACTTGTAGGAATACGGGTCGGATTGAGATTTGTTAGTGCCTTAGAGTATGTGACTAACTAGGACTTACGTTTGTCCAAAGTGTGATTATGTGGAGCCTTATCTCGTGTGTAAATTAGTGCCTTAGACAGATAGTGCCTAATGTAAGTAGGCGAACTTGGACGTTGTTTTAGTGATAGTCACCTAAGTTGTAGGTTGATTTGTTGTTGTGGTGTACTTGTGTACATTTATTATTATATTGTATATTGGTGTATATATACATGTATCTATTTGGTGCGGTGTCCTAGGGATGAATCTGTTGGAGAGATTCGAATGTTTGGTGGTTTTGAGTACTCAAGTTCACGGTAAGGACTTTGGTCATTCGGGTACTAGGAGTCATCGCGTGTTATTTGGTGTGAATGCTGTGTCAATCCGAGTAAAGTACTTTGCGTGACCATGTGAAAATGGTAAGGTACGCATTTGTAATAGTGACTGATCACCATTATTATTAAAGTGTATCTTGACACCAAGCATGACATGACGAGTACCGAACGAAGGAAACGTGGCATGGTTGGGGTAGATTCGGGATGAATTAGGAATCTTCTATTGGTTCCTAGGATATTGTGGTCTCGAGTGATGTGCTTGTTGTCACATCGAGTTCTTTGTGAGTCGGGAAGTGTTACGGTGGTTTCGATTAGCTAAGGTGAGTGAGCAAACTCATGAGTTTGGTGTGTGCTTAGTCACCCTATGTAGTGGGTGCACTGTTGAGATTGTTATTAGTTGTAGTTACTCATCGTAACTTGGATGATCGATTAATGTGTGCGTGTGTGTACGTCGAGGACTTGAATTCCGTAATGGGATGCAATAAGCTAATGATTGTGGTATTGGGTTACACTCGGTAGAGTGCGTGGTTAGAGAATCGTGTTAGGATTCTTGTTGTGAGTCGCCTTGGAATTGGCGAATCGAGTAGTCTTCGGGTCGTTAAGCTCATGGGAGTGGGACCCGTATGATGATGATTGTTTTAGTAAATTGTGGACTATAGGGTAACATTCCTAACGGAATATCCCTTGTAGTAGTGGTTTTATTGAGGTGTGATAGGATGTAAGACTTGGTGTCTCCAAGCATCTCCTTAGTCTTGGATGAAAGGTTTCGTTAGGCTATATCGTTTTGGCCTGTGGAAATTGTGGGTAGCGTGTGATCGCTAGGAACTTTAGATGAGACAATAAACTGTAAGGTTTGTCAGGTAGGAATGACTTCGGGTCATTATTATGGAGAAATGGGTGACATCGGATGTATGGAACCTAAAAATCGAGTTTCTAAAATTCGGTTGTTTGTGGTGGGAGTCTGCATGACACTGTGTCATGTACCTTCTTATACCTGCTAGTGTAATGTTTAACTCTGGTGATGGTGTGATCACTTTATGCTTAGGGTGCCCGTGAGATACCCTTAAAAGCATCAGAGATTATAATAGTGATCGACAGGTGATAGAAATTCGACGGTTGCGGAAGTCCAAGTTTAAGAGCATCCCGGTAAATACTTCTTATGAAGTGACGGGTGAGCGAACCTTGTTGCTCTTAAGAGATAGACAGGTAAAGATGACCAGTGAGCCGGTGAAGGACTTAATGGTCGGTTAGTCCGAAGGTTATGATGATGTATTGATATTGCGGTTGATACAATTATTGTGTTGGATTGGTCACTCTTCTCTATGAGAGTGAGCAATTATTGATAAAGGTTCGTTGAGTGGAATGTCGGGTGATCTCGACTGAGATGCACGACTGATTAAGCGAAGTGGCATATCTCTAAGCTTAGAGGCGTATGTAGGACCTTGGTGGAGTTCGCTTTGCGAATGATAAAGGGCTGTTAGTTGTGAATTGTGTTATGAAGGTGCGGGGTTGTCGCGTGTACGACATCTCAACTGATTGTGTATGACGACTCTGAGAGCCTAATGTGAGTTTGCAGTGATTTGGTGTGTATGACCAATGATGAGAATGGTCATGTGTGTCGTGGAATGGTATTTCCACAGGATATTATTATCATGGCGGTGAGAATATGGAGCTGAAACCTTAGTGTGGGAGTTTTTACTGCTACCCGAGGAAGCTCCGGTGATGTTAAAGATAAAGAAATGTCAGAACGTACTGTGCTAGGCCTCAATAGGGATTCGAAGTTCCTTACGAGGAAGAGTGACGGGTTATGGATGTCGACTTGAGATCGAGCGTTACGATTATGAGTTACGATTCCGGAATATATATTGTTGGTCCCTTAATAACAACAGGAGTATTGTATAGGGGGGGGGGGGGTGAATACAATTCTTTTCTTAATTAACTAGTCAGTTAAACACGTTTAGTATTCAGTAGTAAATAAGATAGAGTCACAGGTAATTTTCAACGGTTATTCTTTATTGATTAAATCAGAAAGAATCACAACTATCCTTGGCGGAAATGATAGTTGGTTGATACAGATTACCTAGATTATAGCTAAGAGATAAACTAAAGCTATTACACGGTTTGGACTCTAACAGATAAACCCACACCACTAGTTTTTACAATAGTGGATACAACAATATATATAGTAGTTCTATTAACCGTGTAATTGATCTATTGTCCACTGGTACATAGGATGTCTGTACTTGAGGGGACAATTGTGTAAGGAGGAGTGCTCCCTTTCTTTCCTCTTTAGTAGCTATTTGCAGGAACACCCCAATTCGGTTTGGCACCACTATTTGATTAAACAAATAGAATGTTGTATTCCCTAGGTGTTGACAACGGATAACTTATGTCTGCACATAAGTTAAACTTCTGCATTCCCATGCGGTCTTGTAAGGTCACTTGTCAGCCGCCGACGCGTGTCCTTCTCTGTTCAACTTTGTCTTCGACTTCTGTTGAATAGTATATTTGATGTAAACCACTCAGGGAAACTTATCATGCTTGTAATGGAGCATGGCTGTCTTGTGTTGTATGCTGATATCCAGACTTACTGGTCCTTCATATGCTGAGTCACTTGATATCCTTGATTTGCTGGGTGCACATCCTGTGCTGATTCGAAGAATACATTTCTACCTTGTGCTGATAGACTAGGCAGCATACTAAACACTCGACACAGCTATATTAGCTGACTATACATAGACAAACTTGTGCTGGCTGCACATAACACTTTAGTGCAAATAAATATTGTTTTGTCATAATTAAATCCTTAATTATTTTGGGGACTCAACAATCTCCCCCTATTTGATGATGACAAAACCTATGACTTGAAGAGAAAACACTAAAGCCAGCACTTAGGGACCTAGTGAGAGTAGACAGTAAATTCGTCCCTTTAAGTTTGTTTTGGGATCTTTTGCTGAGTTATCTATATCTTATAATTTGATATGATTTTGAAGATAAACTCACTTTACTTTCATTACATCAGATATATACAATAATTACAAGATAATTCGTAATGAAAAGTAAATTACAAAAGATACAAGTTAAGCACATAGGAGACTATCTATATTTATCCCTTTCTCTTTCTCTTTCTTCATCAGATAGCTCCTCTTGTTTAATCTTCCAGGCTTCAGGGAACAGGAAAGGTAATTCAGCAGGGTCATAAACAGGGATGAAAGGAGGTAGAACAATTCAGCTTCTCCCAGTTGGTCCTTCACCAGTAGGTTGCTTCCCTTTAGGCTTTTGAGCAAGAAATTCATCAACATCAACTACTGGTGCATTCCCAAACTTAGTTGCCTTCTTGAACAGCTGTTGGAGTTTAGTCTTAAGAGCACTCTTGATAGCACTCTCACCTTTACCAATGAAATACTCCAAGATTTCTATCCATTCACTGAATCCAAGAGTTCTTAAGTCATCAAAACTAATCCTTTCTTGAACATTGTTATCCCTGACAACATTGAAAGCCCTTTTTTTCCCTCTGTTTACCTTGATAATTCTGCAGGGATTAGATCTTCTATTCATCACATTACCATACCTGCTCTTATAATAAGTATCAGGAAACTCAATATTGTGATCAGGTACTACAGGAGCAGTGGTAGGTACTTTCTCAGCAGCTTCTATCTTATCAAAAACCTTATCCTGTTCTTTGACAATGGCTCTGGCTAGTTTGAGGGACTCAGCCTGTTGCTTTCTGTCAGCAGCCAATCTGTCTTCAATATCCTGAAGCCTTGATCGTTCAGCAAGTTCAGCATCAGCAGCTTCTCTGGCTTCCCTTTCAGCAGCTAAACTCAACAGATAATCATCATAAGAAATGTTCAGGGATCTTACTGCTTCAACCATCTTTCTACCCTCTTCAGTACTAAGGGCAGCACAATACTCCCTTATATCCATACCCAGCTGGAGAGCATCTTCAAAATGAATTCTTTCATCAGTAGTGGAGAGCCTGAGACCACTGTTATTCAAGTACACCCTAATGTCAATGCCATGGGTTAGTGCAGCAATATAGTGTGGCTGATCAAGAGGATGATGCAGTAGCCTGACTTGACGAATTCTTTCATTAAGCTCAATTTGTCTTTGTTCAAGCAGCTCTGGAATAGTGATCTGAAGTCTGTAGGCTTCTCTTTCATCTGGGTTCATTTTTCTGATGTTCGGCTCACCATGGGTTACTGAGTCATCTTCCCAAGTGATATGTTTGTCATGAACCCTTGGGGAAGATGGAGGATACATAGATGATTCATAGCTGCCAGATGAACTAACTGGATGCTGATTGACCCGGTTATCCTGTGTTCTGTCAAAGTAAGCTTGAATCTGGGGAGGAAGAGGAGATAGAACAAATGTTTGGCCGTCTCTTCCCCAGACTGTGAAGTCATCAGGATCAACCGTTTCATCATCTACTTGTTTAGCACCCAGCTCAACCGACTTTGCTGGGTCTTCAACACTTGTACTACCCAGCAGCACACTTCTGGCTGGGTCTTCTATCACAGCACTCCTTGCTGTGTCTTCAATGCCAGCTGACTGATTAGTATCAGCTGGCTCAACCACTTCAGTACCTTCATCAGCTGCCTTGAATAGGGGTCCTTTCCTCAGGGGCTGATTGTCCCTAGGAGCAGATTTCACCCTGTGTTTGTCAATAGGCCTGGGTTCAGCTGATGGTTCTTGTGTCGATACTGGTTGAATAGGAGGCAGGTAAGGAACAATAGCAAGATGCTCCCCCTGACTAATAACATCATCATCATCAAGGATGATTGTTTCTGTTGGCTGTGTTTGTTGTGTAGCTGGCTGAGCAGCAGATGCTGGTTGAGGAGTAGAGCTGGCTTCTATAATAGCATCAACCCATTTCATGAAAATATCAGCTCTAACTCCACCAGTTGACTCAGTAGAATCAAGGTAATCCTTCATCTCAGCAGGAGTCATGTTCCTGATTCTTTCTGCTCTCTGTGCATACAGCTTTGCCCTCTGTTTGTCGTATTTGACCATGAACTTGGCATTTCTTTTTCTTGCCTCTTTTCTGTGTTTATCAAAGGCAGTCAGGTCATCATCGATTGCCATTGCTTTTGGACTCAGCCATCTTCTGTGCATGATCTTACGACGTTTAAGTTCAGCAAAGGCCTCAAACTTGGCATTGAAGGCATCATCTAGTTCCTGCTGTCGCTTTTGATGTCTCTCTAACTTCCTCTTCATTTTACGTTCAATAGATTGAGACAGCACAGAAGCTTCAGCTACAGCCATATCAGAAACATCACTGGGCTTACTGCCAGAACCAATATCATCCACTGGTGTGGCAGACACACTGGGTTGAGTACCACCAGTTGCCTGTGCACCACCAGCTTCAGTATGAGCGTTGCTGGGCTTAGGGCCAGTGTCTTGACCATCACCATCACCATCTCCATCTCTCCTGGGGTGTTTAGGAGCCTTTTCATGTTCATGCTCCCCCTCAGACTGTTTTCTCTTTTTAGATTTCTTTTTGGACTTTTTCTCCCCCTTTTTGTCATCAGCACGGGCAGTAGGGTGAATAGTAGGGGAGACAGTAGCATCAAGATCACTGTCTGACTGAGGAGCAGAGAAGGCAAAATTGTTCCACTCAGCAACCTCTGGAGTAAGATGGGCACCAGGATCCACACCAAATTGTCTTAGCAGAAGATTGGAGGATCTAACTTCATTCCTGGCTACACCCATAGCCATTTGTTCAACGATGGCTCGAACATCACCTTGCAAAGCAGCCATTCATTGCATGTTTTCAACCATCTGAACATAGGCAGCAGCAGGAATCATGTTAGCCATTTGAGCTTCCTGCGATTCCAATCTCTCATGTACCACCCTGTTCTCCTCATTTAAGAAAGTATTTCTGCGGTTAGCAGCATCCAAATCAGCTTGGAGTCGGGTGATATTTTCACAGTACTCATTGTGAGAGATAATTCGCCTTTCAAGCTCCTATTCATCTTCGTGGTGCTTTGTGATTGCTTTGACTGCCACATCAGCAAAAGCACACACCTGCTGGAGTTTAAGATCAATAGGAGTTGTAACAGCCTCTCCAGCAGATCTGACAGCAGCAGAGACACTATCAACAATAGCTCTGCGAATAGTTTCCTCCAAATTTGGTGTGATCCCTTGCAGTGTCTTATAGACCGCAAAGGTGGAAATATCAGCAACCTCATCTGCATTGAACTTTAAGTATGCAGAGGTTGAAGGTTGGTCAGCACCAGCTAACAGAGGAGTATCACCGTGGGGTGGTGGAGGTGGAAGGTCAGGAGCTGACTCATCACCATGATCACCATCGTTTTTACCTTCGCCCGAAGGCTTAGAACCACTGATATCCTTGTCAGCATTATTATCAGCATTGTCATCAATAAGATCCACTGGTTTGTCTTTGGAACCAGTCACGTTATCATGAATGACTGGTTCGCCCTTACCAGTACCTTCATCAGCATCCCCATCAGAAGAAGATGATGAGGAAGAAGCTGAGGAAGAAGAAGGTACTGGCGAATCAGGGACATTTTGCATAACACACTTACCAGTAGTAGGATCGATGACAAACTTGAGAGGCCTCCATGTACCAGGAAATGGCGAAGCAGCTGGAGCCATACCAAAAACATGATAGTAAGGCTGTTCATTGATTTGCTCCAGCAGGGCTATCCTCTCATAAATTTCTTCTCTAGCTGGTCTATCAAGCTGAGATAATAGCTCAACCATCTCTTCACGAGGTAATCTACTGGCTGAGACTATTGCAGATTCGGGATCAATGGTCAGCTGATCGACCAGCATAGCCATCTTGGGAGAAATTGAAGCTCCCTTGAAAATGAAGTTAGGAACAACTTCATCTGGATCTGGTACCTGCACAACATATGGCTTTTTTTCCTTAGTAACAGGAGCCTTAGTCGAATCAGTAGTTGTGTCAGCAGAGATACCAGCATCCTTAACATCAGCAACCTGTGCACCAGTATCAGAAGGAAAAGTAGCACTAGTACCAACATCCATAGCAGAATCAGATGGAAACGTAGCACTAGCACTAGCATCAGCTGTAACAATACCAGAATCAGAACCAGGAATGACAATAACATTAGCTGCATTCGGCTGAATGGTTTCAAACTCCATCTCAGCAGTTGGTTCAGTAGCAACCAAAATTGGACCAATAGGATGACGAACTGCAGATTCTGTAAGAACTTGACGTTTCATAGTAGAAGAATCAGAAGAATCGGCAGGATCATCAGACATTAATGCAGAGTCCACTCTTGGCTGGGTGACAGGTTCATCAAGAAGAACATCCTTGACAATATTGTCAATAACCTTCTCAAGAACAGGAGGTTCTTCCATGATAACATCTTCCACATCATGCTCAGTAGTGGAAGTAGTGGTACTGAGAGTTTGAGGGGGAACAGTAGTAGTGGCCAACTCCTCAGTAACACCAGCAGCAGCAGAATCGACAGTACCAGCATCAGCACCACCAGTAACAGAATCAGTGGCACCAACACCAGTAGCAGAGGCAGCAATATCACCAGTAGGAATAACAACATCTTTATTTTGCTCCCCCTCTGCCTGTTCATCTACCCTGCTAAGAACTGAAACAATAGAACAAGTTATGTTAGCAACTGTAGAACCAAATAAATTTGACTCAACAATTGCATCTGTTTTTGGTCTCTGGGGACAGACTTGTGATTTGGTCAGCCCTTCGAATGAGATAGAAGAAGGTGTCTGTAAGTACAGCGGTGACTCTGCTGACTCATTGGCAACACATGTTGACCCAGATAGTGTAAGAGATCTGGCTGGTAATGATGTAGGAGTGTGACTCTTATCAGTATCCGAGTAACATACTGGCTGTGCAGTCACCTGAGCTGGTTCAACATGATGAAGACCCAGCTCAAGCCTGCTTTGGGGGTCAGTTATGTTCTCTGCTGGTTGTACTGTCAGCAGAGAGTATTGCATTAAGTTCATTTCAGAAAAATGTGGAAGTGCCTGGTTAGAAGAGTATGGGTTGCTACTCTTCTTGACACCTGTTTTAAAACCAGTCAGCTTGGGAGCCAGGGTTATACCTTTAACTCCCTCAACATTTTTCAAGTCAGCAGTTAAAAAATTTTCAATTAAGTTAGATTGTTCTGCTGTTTGGTCTAGAAACGCACCAGGTTCCATAGCTACATCCTTTGCAGGAGCAGCAGCTGAGACTGGTGCAATCTCCCTTGTGGTTCGCTTGGAGCCAGCTTTAGCACACTTAGGTTTGCCTGTTACCAAGAAATAGATGAGCAACGGATTCCAACACTAGAATTGGGTAGTCAGTATATAAGACTAGGGCTGTTCTTTATGATCAGAAAGCACTAGATTCTAATACAACTACTGCTTTACCAGTATATGAGACGGTGGCTGTACTAGTTGAGGTAGCTGTCTGCTTCCTTCGCATTGCTGGCGTTCGCTGAGGACCCTCCCCCTCAGCTGGTGCAGAACCAGAGGTAGTCGATTGGGTGGCTCCACGACGAGCAGCAAGATACTCGTTCATTGCTGGTGTCAACTCAGCATATGGAGCAGCAGGTACATCCTTTGGCATGCCCCCTTGTTTTACTGGGACCTCAAATGATTGATCAGCAATTTGCTGATAAGCTTCACCTAGTTCACTTTCAAATACCAGGCTTAAGAATGGTGGAAATGGAATCAAGTTGGTTCTTACTCTAGCAGTCACCATTTCCCTTAGCCTCAAATAAATTTCAAGGGCGTAATCGATGTTCCTGTTGAACAACAACCCATGACCAAGCTTGAGCTCAAAATCTGAGCATTGGTCAAAGCTTCCTGACTTTTGACTCATGCACTAAGTCATCAACCCAAAGAAGTAGTACCACAGTGGTGGCATATGCTTTCTCAACGGTGTATATGCCACTGGTCCAGCAAACCCAATGGTCTCCAACACCTCCCTTCTGAATTCGTCACTAGTAGGTGAATCAACAAATGGTCCACCGGGCAATTGAAGAGCACGTCTAATAGCTTCGACGGTGACAGAGCAATTTAGGGTTTCAGTCACCATGCCATGAATACATGGAACGTTGCCGGGAGTGGTGGCAACAGTGGCAGTATACCAAAATCGTGCCAAACAGGCAGCATAGAATCGGGAAGGTACACCGGTGATGGCTCTTGCCAGAGGTGATTGACGGATATATTCGATGAGGGCCTCATACCCTTTGTTAACCTTCGATTTGGGGATAGAGAGGGCATGTGCAGCATTGCCTCTAGATAGGCGAATCAGTGAGTGATCAGGTGCATTGGGAGCCCTAATCAGGTTGGGGTGGAGATTGAACAGTGGTCCTTGAACGACTTGTTCTTGAACCACCGGTTCCTCCGGTGCCGGTGCCGGTTGCGGTTGTGGGGCAGGTTGTGGTTGCTGTTGTGGTTCGACTGTTTGAGGTTGTTGTTACTGTTGTTCCTCTTGCTGGCTTGCAGCACGTGGTGATTGTTGTTGTTGTTCTGCCATTGATGAATGTAGGATGAAGATTTGAAGATTGAAGATTGAAAAGATTTTGAGAGTAAAAGTGTGTGTGTTTTGAATAATGAATAACCGAATATTTTGAAACACACTTTTATCCATTGTGATTGGGTGAAAAAGTGCAGGAGAGAGAAAATTACTGTCATCTGCAGGCGCGTGGGCAGATGTGACAGACTGGCACGTTTTCAAGGGGACACAGACTGTTGACATGACATTTATACGGCTTAAACACTCATTCCTCCCATTCAGCATTAAATGCATCAGATTTCATTTCAAACAAATTGATTTAAAACCTCAAAAATAATTTTTGTATTAAATACAAAATACTTTTGTTACATTTAATATGTCATGAATTTAATTTAAATCATTGGAAGTAAATGAGTTTCTAGTTTTAAGGAATCATTAAATTTGGAGAGCTATTTATTATTTCATTGAAAACATTTAAGTAACCAAAATATAAAAGACCTTGCTGTGCTGGTTGTTTGACATGTAGGCAGTAAGTAAATAAATGTGACTTACTGGTTTGCCCTACACGTTGTAGAGCCAGCACACCAACAAAAGTTGTCTTTTATTTAAAGTTCAAGCATACCTAGCTCAGAGATGAGATAGTTAAAACGTTTCTCATCTAATGGCTTTGTAAATAGGTCTGCTAATTGCTGGTCTGTAGAAATAAAATGTAACTCAACATCACCCTTTTGAACATGATCCCTTATGAAATGATACCGAACATCGATGTGCTTAGTCCTTGAGTGCATCACAGGATTGTTGGTGATAGTAATTGCACTGGTGTTGTCACAGTAGATTGGAGTTTTTGTAACATGAACACCATAGTCCTTTAGCTGGCTTTGCATCCACAGTACTTGAGCAGTACAACTACCAGCAGAGACATATTCTGCCTCAGCAGTAGATGTGGACACAGTATTTTGCTTTTTGCTTGTCCAGCTGACTAGCCTACTACCCAGTAACTGGCAACCACCAGTAGTACTTTTCCTATCTATTTTACACCCTGCAAAGTCAGCATCTGAATACTCAATTAGTTCAAAATCCTGGTCTTTGGGATACCAAAGACCACGTTTAGCAGTACCTTTTAGGTATCTGAATATTCTTTTTACTGCCAGCAAGTGTGACTCTTTAGGATCAGCTTGATATCTGGCACAGAGACATGTGGCGAACATAATATCTGGTCTGCTGGCTGTGAGATAAAGTAGGGATCCAATCATACCTCTATATTCAGTGATATTGACTGGTTCACCATTTGGATCAGCATCTATTTTAATGGATGCTGCCATTGGAGTCCCTATGTCTTTTAAACAGGTCAGACCAAATTTATTTAACATATCTTTGATATATTTATCTTGACTTATAAATATTCCATCATCAAGTTGTTTGATCTGCAATCCTAAAAAGTATTGCAGATCTCTTTGTAAACTCATTTCATATGCCTTTGACATACGTTTTGAAAAATCTTGACAATGTTTTTCATTTTTAGAACCATAAATAATATCATCCACATATATCTGTACCAACAAGAGATCACCATCTATCTCTTTTGAGAATAGAGTGGTATCAATTGTTCCAACTTTAAAACCTATACCAGTGAGATACACATGAAGTGTCTCATACCATGCTCTTGGAGCCTGTTTAAGGCCATAAAGAGCTTTGTCTAACTTGTAGACATGGTCTGGATATTTACTGCTTACAAAACCAGGAGGCTGTTTGACATAAACTTCTTCTTGCAGCTTCCCATTCAGAAATGCAGATTTAACATCCATCTGAAATACTCTAAAGTTCATCCTAGCAGCATATGCTAAGAACAATCTGATAGCTTCCATCCTAGCCACTGGTGCATAAGTTTCCCCATAATCCAATCCTTCTTCCTGTCTAAACCCTTGAGCAACCAATCTTGCTTTGTTTCTGATAACGACACCATCTTCATCCATCTTGTTTTTAAACACCCACTTAGTACCAATGATCTTCTTTGTCTTATCCTCAGGTTCAGGTACCAATGTCCACACTTTGTTCCTATCAAACTGAGTAATTTCTTCTTGCATTGAACCAACCCAGCTAGGATCTTGAAGTGCTTCCTCAGGACACGTGGGCTCAATGGTAGACACAAAATTAACATGCATACAAAAGTTGCTGGTTGCATGCCTCCGTGTTTTAACACCACTCGCAAGATTACCAATAATCTACTCAATCGGATGCTCCCTTGTCCATTTGGTGTTATGAACAGGTGAGCTGGTTGTAGAACACACAGCATCTTGATCATCAGCTGGTTCAGATGAGTGATCAGCAACAGAAGGTTGCTGATCAATATCAGTAGAATCAGTACCAGCTTGTGATCTCTCAGAACCAGCAGACCTAGGCTCAAGTTGCAGCACTTCAGTAGAGCCAGTAGGTCCACTTGGTTTAGACACAGATGGAACAGAATGTTCCATTTCATCATCAGAGAACTCAGCAGCATGGATTGGTGAGGGTTGTGCTGCTGGCTCTTCATCATCAAGAGCTTGCTGAGTAGGCTCTTCAAACAGTAACACTTCATCTTCACGATCAGTAGATGAAGCAGAGGCAGTTTCATCGAATGTAACATTAATGGATTCTTCAAAACAACCCCTTCTTTTGTTGTAGACCTTATATGCCTTTGACATGTTGGAATATCCAAGGAATATACCTTCATCAGCTTTAGCATCGAATTTGCCCAGCTGATCCCTATTATTTAGAATGTAACAGGGAGTGCCAAATACATGAAGAAATGAAATTGAGGGTCTTCTTCCTTTGAGAACTTCATAAGCAGTTTTCTGATGTCTTTTCACAATAAGAGATCTATTCTGGGTAAAACAGGCAGTATTCATAGCTTCTGCCCAGTAGGAATTCTTCAACCCAGACTCAGCCAACATAGATCTTGCTGCTTCAATGAGAGTTCTGTTTCTTCTTTCTGCAACACCATTTTGCTGAGGTGTTCTCACAGCAGAGAAATTTTGGGAAATACCTTTGTCAGCACAAAATTCTTCTAATGTAGCATTTCTGAATTCTGTACCATGATCACTTCTTAGTTGCTTCACCAGTTTCCCATTCAAAAGCTCCATTCTTTTGATAAAATTGATGATTTCATCAGCAGCTTCACTCTTTTGCCTCAAAAAGAACACCCAAGTGTATCTCGAGTATTCATCAACAATAACCAGTGTATACTTCTTCCCACTACAGCTGGCCACATTCACTGGACCAAATAGATCCATATGAAGTAAGTGAAATGGTTTCTCAACATATGAGATTTGCTTTGATTTGAATGAGGCATGGTGATGTTTCCCCTTTTCACAACCAGGACACAATCTGTCCTTCACATAAGACATTGTGGGTAGCCCAGACACCAAACTTCTACTGGATAATTTGTGAATATCTTTGAAGTTGAGATGTGAGAGTCTCTTGTGCCATAACCACTTCAGGTTGTCTGCTGCCTTCGAATAGAAACAAGTATCAGTTGTTGTGACTGCTGTGTTCATGTCAATTTGATACATGTTTTCATGACGTTTTGCAGTCAGCAGTGGCTTCCCTGTCTTATCAAAAATAGTACCAATTTTCTTTCTGAATTGGACTATCTTATTCTTGCTTGTCAGTTGGCTTATGCTGAGTAAGTTATGTTTAAGCCCAACTACATATGCAACATTTGAGAACGTGACATTCCCATTTGTCAAAGTACCAAAACCCTTTGTTTAACCCAACGAATTATCTCCATACGAAACAACTGGACCATCCTTTTCCTGATAGTCCATCAGCAGGGACTTACTTCTGGTCATATATCTCGAACAACCACTATCGAGATACCAGATTTGCTTGTTTTGAATGCCCTGCACAATAGCTTAGAGATTAGTTCTTTTTGGGAACCCATCCAAGGATGGGTTCTGAAGGAGTCACCTTTGATGACTTCTTCTTTTCTACTGGCTTGCTAGAAGAAGCAGCAGATGGGGTTTGGGTTTGAGTACACTGGTTAGCCAAGTGAGCTTTGCTGCCACATTTGTAGCATTTTCTCACTTTTGGCTTTTGTGGCTGGTCATGCACAGATCTAATAGGGGCAGTAATATCGGGTCGACTTTTGGTTACTGCCTCAATTAGCTGGTCAAGATTGACTGTCATTATCTCAGTGATAGACAGCTCATCAGTCGAGTCAATTTTTGCTTTTCCCTTATGGGCAGCTTTCCTTTTGGAACCGGTACCATGACCATGGCGAACTATCTTTCCTTTATCATTTGACAAGTTAGCGTGGGAAGTTGTTGGCTTGTCTTCTGATGCTGATGAACCAGTAGGTATCTTAACTGCTGCCTTAGATTTGCCAGTATTTCGTTTCACTGGCTTGTCTGCAGTTACTGGGTGACCAGTAGATTGGTCATCAGCTGGCTTAGCACTGGTAGAACTCGAACACGAAGGGGAATCAGTTGGTTTAACTTTTCTCAAATTGTTTTCAGTGATTTCCCTTTTAATACGTCTTTCTTTCGGAGTCATGTAGTAGATGCTTGAGGGGTCAGTAGTCTCATCAATTGAGTTACTGGCTTCTCTTGCTCTAACTTCATCCTCCAAAATTTCTTTCATGGCAGGTGGTGGGGACACAGTAGGTCTAACAAATTTGTTTGTCACAACCTTTTTACCTTCAACTATCTTGGCAAAAGTATTTGGCAAGACAGCTTCAGGATCAGTTTCAAGAATCGGGTCCATGAAAGTAACTTCTGCAATAGCAGCAGCAGCAGCATAGTCACCAGCAAAGAAGGCTTGAACTTGGGCAGGCACCTGCTCGTTAACACATTTAGCTGTGCGTTGAGCAGATGTGCACCATGAAGCAACAACTCTTTTGAGATTGTCCAGCTGGGTCTTGACTTCTGCTGCCTCAACGTGAAGAGTTTCTAAAGCAAAGTTTTGTTTTTCAAGTTTGGAAATTGTATCTTTTAAGATCTTAATTTCATCATTTTTGCCTTTGAGTTTTTCATTTAAAGATTTGTTATTAGATTTCAAACTCTCTTCACGTTTGCAGCTTCTGCATAAGTCAATTCTTAGGTAGTCAAACATTTCAGCTTTTTCATCATTAGTATAAGTTCGAAAATTATCAACCTTATACATCATTTCAGTTTTCCATTGAGGAGAATCTCTGTTTTGATCAGCTTCCCTCATATCAGCCAAAAACGTACTACCACCATCATCCTCATCAGACTCCTCGACCTCTTTGGCCATCAAACACAGCTTTTTACCAGTAGCGTAACCAGCACCATCATCATCAGTATCACTATCAGAAGATGAAGACGTGCTGGCTTCATCCCAGTCATGATGTTCAGCAACTAGAACCTTTTCTGGCTGTTTACCCTTCTTGTCAGTCTTTGCAGTTTCCTTCATCTGAGCTTTCATAGCTTTGTACTTGTTTTTGTACTTATCAGCTTTTGAGAAAGAGTTAGCATGTGACGTGGAAGGTTTCTTGGACATGCATTCAGCAGCAAAATGTCCAACCTTCCCACAATTAAAGCACTCAGATTTAGGACCCTTGACTGACTTGCTGTTGTACCTAGCACTTGGCTTTTTGCTCCCTTTGTATGACTTGCTGGTTCTACTACGATTGAACCTTTTGAACTGCCTAGCCAGCAGAGCCATACCTTCAGCAAACCCTTCTACATCACTTTCATCAGTACTGCTTTCTTCAGACCCAGTTCCACTTTCCTCAACACTATCAGCTGACTCTTGTTCTGCCAGTAACTTTTGAACCAGTAAAGCTTTTTGAGCTTTCTTCCATTTAGCAGCAGCAATAAGAGCAGTATCATCATTTTTAGATGATTTTGAAGTGGTAGGGGTAGACCTAAAGTTTTCTTTCATGTTAAGTTCAAACTTGGCTTCTGCCTTCTCATGATTCCAAAGGGAACTGTAGAGAGAAGACAGGTTAAAGTTCTTTAGGGTCTGTGTGGTTCTTAATGGGTTAGTAACAGGTCTCCATTTACATGGCAGTGCATCAATGAATTTGTTCACTTGTTCAAATTCAGTGTAGGTCACATTTAAAGTGATCAGGTCTGCTATCAAAGAGTTAAACCTAATGAAGGTTTGCTTAAGGGTTTCATTCTTATAGGCAAAGAACATTTCATATTCTCTTTTAAGAGCAATCATCCTGTTCTGCCTAACTTCTCCCATACCCTCATAGGTGACATCTAGGTAGTCAAGCATAAGCTTAGCATTTTCTTTTCCCTTGATCAGTTTGAACAGTGGGTTAGGCAAAGTTATGGCTAACAGGGTTCTGATTTTAGGGTCAAGACCAACTCGACGTTTATCCTCATCATCCCATCTAGAGGGAGTGAGAATAACCTCTCTGCCAGGGATGGCAGGAGTGTCAGCTGTTGCTGGTGCACTACCAACTGTCTCAGTGGGAACAAAAGGGCCATCTTTGGCAATTCCAGGCATGAGTGGATCCACAGACTCAAGATGGAGCATGAACCTTGCCTTCCAGGTTTCATACTCATCTTCATCAAACTTAGGTGGTCTGTTAGACGAGCCATTCTCAAGGTAAGCTGAGTTTGAATACGAAGCCATAAGAGAATTCAGATCCAAGATATTAATTATCAAGACTGAAGCTCTGATACCAGTTGTTGGTCCCTTAATAACAACAGGAGTATTGTAGAGGGGGGGAGGGGTGAATACAATTCTTTTCTTAATTAACTAGTCAGTTAAACACGTTTAGTATTCAGTAGTAAATAAGATAGAGTCACAGGTAATTTTCAACGGTTATTCTTTATTGATTAAATCAGAAAGAATCACAACTATCCTTGGCAGAAATGATAGTTGGTTGATACAGATTACCTAGATTATAGCTAAGAGATAAACTAAAGCTATTACACGGTTTGGACTCTAACAGATAAACCCACACCACTAGTTTTTACAATAGTGGATACAACAATATATATAGTAGTTCTATTAACCGTGTAATTGATCTATTGTCCACTGGTACATAGGATGTCTGTACTTGAGGGGACAATTGTGTAAGGAGGCGTGCTCCCTTTCTTTCCTCTTTAGTAGCTATTTGCAGGAACACCCCAATTCGGTTTGGCACCACTATTTGATTAAACAAATAGAATGTTGTGTTCCCTAGGTGTTGACAACGGATAACTTATGTCTGCACATAAGTTAAACTTCTGCATTCCCATGCGGTCTTGTAAGGTCACTTGTCAGCCGCCGACGCGTGTCCTTCTCTGTTCAACTTTGTCTTCGACTTCTATTGAATAGTATATTTGATGTAGACCACTCAGGGAAACTTATCATGCTTGTAATGGAGCATGGCTGTCTTGTGTTGTATTCTGATATCCAGACTTACTGGTCCTTTGTATGCTGAGTCACTTGATATCCTTGATTTGCTGGGTGCACATCCTGTGCTGATTCGAAGAATACATTTCTACCTTGTGCTGATAGACTAGGCAGCATACTAAACACTCGACACAGCTATATTAGCTGACTATACATAGACAAACTTGTGCGGGCTGTACATAACACTTTAGTGCAAATAAATATTGTTTTGTCATAATTAAATCCTTAATTATTTTGGGGACTCAACATATATTGTGTAGAGTTTGTGATGATGGAATCGAATGAAGTGTAAGACATCTTATGTAAGGTGGTTGTGTAGTACCAAAGTGCGGTATGAGACCAAATATGCAGTTTGAGACAACTGAAGTGAGAAAATGAAGCTGTCATTGCGGGTGCTCTCGTAGTGAAAATCTGGGTTGTCGTGAAACTCGGATAGGATTATTGAATGGGAACGAGTTTGATATCGTGGTGAATACTGTATTTTCCCTGTCGGAAAATGTGATCTTGGAAATTGTCAGTGGACTATTCCATTTTATGGACGATTGTGAGGTGGAAAGTGTCGGTCCTGATTGTCTCACGTAGAGACACTCGGATGTTGTTTGTTTGCGAGGGGGTGTACCCTAGTGATGTGACCCGTAGGTTGCATTGAAAGGTTGAGGCCATCCTTAACGGATGGTCTAGATAGGAAGGTTCACCCGGCATTGGTGAATATTTTGTGGGTCGTGTGGTGAAATGCGGAAATTTTGGGATGATATTTCGCTGTTGACGGGATTCTAGTACACGAATAGTTTCATGCTAGTACTAGGAAGCCGTATCGTATGAATGTGTTGTAGGGTTTAGGGGAGAAACCCTGTGTCAAGTGTTTATGTTCTGTTTAACCCGTAGTGTATTATTGTCGTCCTGGATTAATCCAGTGACGGATGGTCGTGTGCGGATTGACTGATGGAAAGGTGGTGCTCCTAAAGTGATTATTTTGAGGTACTGAAATTTCTTCGTTGAAGGAATGACCTGTTGGGTAGTACGTTTATGAACCGATGGAGTACGGAGTTTTAGAGAAGCATGAATCCTTCTCGATTTTGATTAATGCAAGACATGGTTCACGACGTAGTGAATTTTAGTAGATCGCGTTAGGTGATGTAGTTATGGATGTAGCTTGTTGCGAGTTGTAAAGATTACTTTAAGGGATAATGGTGTTTTCCGTATTTTTCCTAAGTGAGCATTCGGACGTTGAGTGTATGAGATACCGTTTGTTGCGGTAATGCGCGCTAGTAATTATTAGCGTGTAGTGAAATATCCGAATTAATGGAAACATTGTGGATATCGAGTTTGGAGTTATGTCGGAGGACCTTTGAGTGTGGGTCGGGTTTGTTAAGTGACAGAGATCACAGGGACGTGATCCAATTTAAGTGGGGGAGAGTTGTAACACCCCATTTTTCAGTTACGCGTTATTTTGGACGTCATTCGAATTACGAGGCGTGTAAGCGTATATTTGGATCCCAAATAAAGTTTGAGTTGATGTTCCAAAACCTTACCATTGGATAGTAAATCTCATTACATTTCCAACGATATTTGATTCATCGAAAACGGAGTTACGGTTTGAAAGTTACGACCAAAACAAGATTCAATTTCAGTCTCAGTTGGTTTGGACGCCGTGCGGCCATTTTGGACGCCGTCCAAATGGCCTGACGGGCCAGCTGTGATATTTTAATGTTTTTAAAGGGTATATTTTGGGGTGTTTTGGTCTTTTCACTTTGGGGTCGGTTTGGGATCATCAAAACTGATCCAAGGCTCTTTCAAGCCTCATTTTCACCCACACAAACACTCCCATCTTATTTAGAGAGAGAGGGTGAGTTTTAGAGAGAGAAAGCTTCGATTGGAGAAGAAGAAGCTTGAATCAGGTGAAGGTTCGAGTGTTAAAGTTTTTCCTTGCGTTCTTAGCTACGTTTTGGTAGTGGTGGTAAGTCCTAACTCCGATTTTCTTTATTTGATTTTGATATTCAAATTAGGGTTCGAGCTTGATTTTTTTAGAAACCCTTGAATAGTTGTGAAATGGGTTTGTTGTGGTTAGTAGATGGGTTTTGACCTGTTATTGGCGGGTTAGGGTTTGATGATGAATTTGGTCAAGGTTTTGGGTATAATCGCTAAATCATAAATGTGTTAGTGTATAGATGTTCATAAGAACTTGTGTACTAGTCAAAACTGTAGTGACTCGCAAAATTTCGACTAATTTTAAATCAAACTCTCGATACGATATTGTATTTTCAACACGATAAGCAAAGTCTATTAAACTGAGTCTCAAAATGTTGGAATTATTTATCATAAATACATTTGACTTTGACCATTCCCGACGATTCACGAACAACTATTTGTGAGTAGATATGTATATAAATATAAATAAATATATGTACATAATAAATGTTAGTAATCGTTGTATGAAATTATTATTATAAATAAATATGTAAAATAATATACAACTAAATTGTTAGAAAAGTATGAATAATGAGGTATGTAATAATAAAATTTATTGTTAAAATAAATCTATATACATAAAGTATATTGATTATATAAATATGGTTTCGAATTCATTTAGTAAATGTTAGTAGCACTCGTTCATCACTCGAGGGTTATTAAGCAAGTTAAATTCGAACTTATATTATTTTAAAATAAACGGTGATCCGAGAATGAGTTCTATAAATTTTAGGATTACTAAAAATATATTTAGAATCTAGTTATTAAATTTTAGAACTTTTTATATTTTACTCATAAATGAGAGGGACAATTGGTGTATTTTTTATCCAACAAATTAATGATCGAATTTTATACCATAACGACCAAAATAAATAAAAATAATTAAGGTAAAAATTTAGAATTTTTCTGAACACTTTTATCTGCCACTGATCTCGCACGATACACATTCCGGATAAAGTGTCGGTAGATATTTTAATGAGGGCTGCTATGTGTTTTCCCACATGTTCTTTAATTATTATTAATTATTATTATTAATCATTAATTATTATTATTATTAAACATATAATCTATGAAAAGAAAAGTAGCCAGTGAGAGTTAGATAGATATATACTCCAACACTTGATCAAAATCTCTTCCTCTCCAACAATCACAACCCATCCTTCATGAACTAGCAAACCAACCATCTCTTTTCCTGTTTCTATTTTTGGTTATCATGACAAACACATTCCCTCATTCGTCGACATCATACAACCACCGGGTGTCACCATAACCCAAACCACCATCTACCTCCACCACAACGTCATCACTACCAAGACCACCATAAACCATCCAACAAAAAGCCACCAACTGCTCACTGCAATACTTGTTTCTACTACGGCTGATTTATATTTCTGTTTAGACGAGCAAATGCCAACCATAACCACCACTATCATCGTTAGTATAACGGAAAACCAGAGCCAAGACCACCTGTCATTGTCTGTTCGATCATAAACCTGTAAAACCCACTTAATATTACTATTCACGACTGCTAGCTGCAATTTATATTTTTTTTATTTTCTGGTTCAAACAATTCACCAACCCAACACCACCATGTACGATTGCTACTGTATACTCCTGCTGCTGTTTCATTTCTGTCGTGAAGAACTACTCGAACAACCCACCATGGGAAACCACGGTAAAGATCAAACATCATAAAGTTATTGCTATTTACTACTACTTCCGTATTTTTATTGTACAAAACCCACGAACCTTGGAAGCTTTAAACGATGATCAAGATGATAAATGATGATAGTTGTTGGGGGTGTAATGAATAATTAACAGTGACGAAATCGTCATAAAGACGATTACGTGATGTGCTTGTGATGATCACGGTAAGGATGATAATAATCGTGAGATGATTATGATGATGTAAGTTGATGATGAAATTAGAGAAGATGATGAATAATGATACATGCTACACAAAATTTGATCTTGCTCCTGCTTCGTTAATTTTTTGTTTTTTTTGTTTCTAAACGATGAAGATTATGATTGATGATAACGTTTATGAAGATGATTACTGCAACGGTATTATATTTTTTTTATTAGGGTATTACACAGAGAAACCAAATACAATTATTTCTACTCTCAATTCTACGAACATGGGCTTCTTCATGGTTGGGTTTATATTGGGCTTTTGTGTTGTTATTGTTGGGCCAAGCTTAACTGGGGTATAAACGAATTACATATTTTTGGGTTCGGTATATTATCAGAAAATCAAGATGGATTGGATAGTCAGGGGTGTTGTGGGAAAGGTGAGGTCGTGGGTTCGAGTCCCGTTCCGGGCTTTTATTTTTAGAAGCTAGTTTTAAGGTAGTATTTCAATTATTATTATTATTATTATTATTATTATTATTTATTATTATTATTGTTATTATTATTATTATTATTATTATCACTATTGCTATTAGTAATTATTATATTTATTATATTATTACAAATATTAAAAATATAAATATTAGCATCATTATTATTATTAGAAAAATCATTATTTTTGTAATTATTATTATTAGTATTAATTATTATTAAAATTAACATTTTTATTAAAAAGTATTATTTTTATTAAAGTTATCATTTTATCATTTATAATAAAAGTATCATTTTTAACTTTATTATCATTATTATTATTTTTATTATTACTAATATTATTTTAGTATTATTATACTTTTAACAAAACAAACGATATGTATATATATACAAAATATATATTTAATACATATAACATAACTGAATTTATATTTTTAATTATTTTAAATATATAAAATGAATATATAAAACCTATAGGTTATTAATATAAAAATGATATGACTAATAAGCTTATATATATATATATATATATATATATATATATATATATATATATATATATATATATATATATATATATATATATATATATATATATATATATAATTGTTCGATTACAATTATATGTGTTAATATATATACAAATGATATAGGTTCGTGAATCCGAGGCCAACCCTACATTGTTCAAAATAGTCATATGTATTTTTACTACAAAATACATTAGGTGAGTTCATTTGAATCCCTTTTACTCTTTACATTTTTGGGCTGAGAATACATGCAAATGCTTTATTAACTATTTTACAATATTTATATGCGTGAGTTCATTTGCTCCCTTTTACTCTTTACATTTTTGGGACTGAGAATACATGCGCTACTTTTACAACTGCTTTATTAAATGCTTTTTGAAATACATTTTGAACTGCGAATACATGAAATGCTTTTATAAATGTTTGACGAGATAGACACAAGCAAAACATTCCTCGAATGAATTATGTGGACGTGATAATTGCCACCATTGAATTATGTGGACGTGATAATTGCCACAATTGATATGAATATTTTTCCCCTGATTATTATTGCTTGGTAACCTAAGAATTAGGGAACATCACTAATTTTGAGATTTAGTGCACACCTAATTGACGCGAATCCTAAAGGTAGCTACCGGGTTTAACACCCCCACCCAGAATGTTCACTAGACGGAAGAGCTAGTGGGCGTGGTGTTTAGTACTTCGATGTTTATATGATTATTATACAGACGAGAAGTTCTGTTTTGGGGATATTATTTATGCGCATTATATGTTAAGGTCGGTTACCAAGCCAAGCTATGAAAGAAATGAAAAGTGAATGTTATGTATCTAGAGAATGATTTTATACACAGGTTATGTGTATGTTATTTTTGTACACGAGATATGTGTACGGTTACTAAGATTTATGAAAAATGATTTCGTACACGAGAAAGGTGTACTGTATTTAAAAGATATCGCATGTACATTACAGGTGGGTATAGGATTCGGGCCCATTTGTAACATGCAGGATTTAAATCTTGTGGTCTATCAAAATGATGAATTTTATTGTTATATGATAAACTTATGAACTCACCAACCTTTTGGTTGACACTTGAAAGCATGTTTATTCTCAGGTATGAAAGAAATCTTCCGCTGTACATTTGCTCATTTTAAAGACATTATTTGGAGTCGATCATCGTAATGGGACCAGATGTTGGTGACTTCGTCCAGATGGATTAGGACGGGGTTTGACATGTGGTATCAGAGCGATGGTCTTAGCGAACCAGGTCTGCATTAGTGTATCTAACTTATAGTCATTAGGATACATTAGTGAGTCTGGACTTCGACCGTGTCTGCATGTCAAAAGTTTTGCTTATCATTTCGTGTCGAAAAATACCTGCTTATCATTCTTAAGAAATTACCTGTTTATCATTCTTAGTCTAGACAAATCTTACTGCAATGATTGCATGAATAGTGTATAGACAAAATACGTATCCTAGCGTATCTGCTAATTCATATCTTAGCATATCTGTTACTGTAGACTTGCCTCCGTAACTTATGGGATTTTAGTATTATATATGCATATGTAAATTATGTATTGCAGAGTACTAATCTACATCCTATAACCTATTTCTTATCGAAAATCCTTCATCTGATCGTACGAGATGAACCCCCCAACCAGTTCGAGTCCCTCAGATTCCGATAGCTATTCCGATAGTTATTCCGATAGCTATTTCGACATGGATGTTCACCTAAGCTCCAAAAGCAGCGTCACCAGAATGAATCAACCAATCAGCCATCCCCAATTCATCTGATGGGTTCGTAGCCTTCTCAATCATTGGAGATAAGAACAAGGTGATCCCTTCAATCCACCAAATTCACCTCTTAGCGAAGAACCTGAAGCACTTACCCACGAACCTGTTCGTAATACTATTTTCTCTCTCATTTCCAGAGTATCTCACCACGATTATATTCTATCTAAAATTCTAAACCTTATTCATTCACTCATTCCGATTGACAATCATCCCGGGATAATATAAGAAATCAACGAACTTCACGCTCGAATAATCAATTTGGAGAACATGGTGAAAAACTTACCAGCTTCAGCAACGTTACCGGCACCAACAGTATCACCAACATCAATACCAGTACCACCAACAACCCAAGTTTCAACATCACACACCTCAACGTCTCATTATGTATCTCGAGCATAATCATCATTCTACGAATCGTTCTACATCATTTATCTTTGTTCGTCATGGCGATTACGTAATTTCTAAAGTTTTAGAGATTATTTATTCTAGTTCCAACCAAAAACTAGATGAGATTAATATCACATTAACTCATTAAATCCATGATTATATCTGAAGAAAATATATATGAAAGTATATTTTCATAAAGATTGTAATTAAAAACTCTATTGTATAAACTGATAATGGTGAAAATATTTTAACGGGTAGGTAATACCCGAGGAATATTTAGATTTCACATTAATAAGTTACAATGTACATTTTTTTGAATCTGATTCAACGGTCATCTACTATCCTATTTACATCCACAGATATACGAATCCGTTCACCACAAAATAACCATTTTTTATTCAATTTCATATTTAGATTTTGACCTATCAGAATCCAACAAGTGGCATAATGAAGAAAATATTGGACAAAATAAAATTTATTAGAAACAAACAAATTAACTATGAAAAATTTTGTTAAGAATCCACGCTAACTATTTCCAGCTAACTATTCCTAGCTAACTGATTACATTTTATTTATCGCAGTTTATTTATCGCAATTTAATTATCGCAATTTTATTTATCATCATTTAATTTCTGTTATTTACTTTACGCACTTTATTTATCGTCATTTAATTTCTGTTATTTATTTTATGCATTTTAAATATCGGGACACGTATACAAGGTTTTGACATATCATATCGACGCATCTATATATATTATTTGGAATAACCATAGACACCCTATATGCAGTAATGATGGAGTTAGCTATACAGGGTTGATGTTGATTCTACAATAATATATATAGTTTGAGTTGTGATCGAGTCTGAGACATGTACACGGGTCACGATACGTATTAATTAATGCGAATATTATAAATTAAACTATATATGAATTATTGGACTGTTAATTGTGGACTATCGACTGTGGACTAATAACATTGGACAATTAAAATGAATTAAAATATTGATTATAACATATGAAATTAAACAATTCTTCAAGTTTGCCACTTGATTTCATCTTAAACCTCATTTGTATCTTGATGATTACAATCTGCGTTCAAACCTTTCATGATTCTTAAAAACACCTCGATTGAGAGAATGAACCAACCGCATTTCATCTATGGAAGGAAAGATTTATGCATATGGTTTGCACCTGAAAAACTCTCGGAAACTGAGTACACGTTTAACACATAGCTGTGCTAATTCCTTTAGTGTTATTATTACCCAAAATAACTTTGCAGTTCTTTTTTTCAAAATAGCCAATTTTGTCACAGCTCCAGCAAGACATCTTCGACTTTTCACTCAAAACAACCTTATTATAACCTTGATATATATGCATGCTCATTTATTGTTACCAGAGAACCTTTTATATTCCACCATATTATCATCAGCATTTAATCATCTAAAAACACAATTCTCTTGAAACCACCTCGGATTGATAACCGATGATCCAGATATGGTAGCATTAAAAGCAGAGGAAACAGCAAAATCATAGATGGTCTAAACGGCCAAAAGTTTGATAATAAGAATGGAATGTTGAGAACGCTTGATAGAAAATTTAGTACTGAAAAATAGATTGAGCTAACCGTGAAGGAGACCAAGGACAAAGACAGGGACCAAACCCTATATTCAAAGAATCCAGGTAATTCTGGATCCGTTGAAATCTTTAGAGAATATCTTGCTCCGAAGTCATGTTAAAATCTTGCGAAAAATTTTTCTTCATCAACCTTCGAACTTAGAAATTCCAAAATATCATCATAAATATCTTCGATATTTCTGAGGATATTTTCATAAATATTCTTGTCCGAAATTATCTACCTCTTCGTGTTTTCTGTATTCCATTAAATTGAAAATTTCTGTAAAATCTAAGTATAAATTATGAATGAATTGTGGAGAAGTGTTGGGAATTGAACCATGGGTTAGTATAATATAATGACGTCAGACCAACGTGGTTATATTACAATAAGTCATGCTGAATTTCTAATGGAGCGTGATGATGGTTCACAGATCTTACCCTCATCATGTGCCATGATACATAACTCTTTCATTCTACTTAACCTCTAAACATATGAAGAGATTATTTTCTTGATAGTTCTATCCTTACCGTGATTCCAGCAGTTTGCTAATTAATCATGATATTACATTTTCTTTCTGATTAGAAGATTTCCTTAAATTCCTTGAATTCCGGAAATCCACCATGACTACGTCAAAAGTTCAGACGAAACTTTTCACTCTTTTGTGATAGCTTCACTCGTACGCTTCACATGATTGAATCATTTTATCTATATTAATCAATAATGATAAAACTCTAACTCATATTCGTCATGAAAACATTTTTATTGTTAGCCATGACGACCTCACTCAAATTTTGGGACGAAATTTCTTTAACGGGTAGGTACTGTAGTGACCCGAAAAATTTCGACTAATTTTAAATCAAACTCTCGATACGATATTGTATTTTCAACACGATAAGCAAAGTCTATTAAACTGAGTCTCAAAATGTTGGAATTATTTATCATAAATACATTTGACTTTGACCATTTCCGACGATTCACGAACAACTATTTGTGAGTAGATATGTATATAAATATAAATAAATATATGTACATAATAAATGTTAGTAATCGTTGTATGAAATTATTATAATAAATAAATATGTAAAATTATATACAACTAAATTGTTAGAAAAGTATGAATAATGAGGTATGTAATAATAAAATTTATTGTTAAAATAAATCTATATACATAAAGTATATTGATTATATAAATATGGTTTCGAATTCATTTAGTAAATGTTAGTAGCACTCGTTCATCACTCGAGGGTTATTAAGCAAGTTAAATTTGAACTTATATTATTTTAAAATAAACGGTGATCCGAGAATGAGTTCTATAAATTTTAGGATTACTAAAAATGTATTTAGAATCTAGTTATTAAATTTTAGAACTTTTTATATTTTACTCATAAATGAGAGAGACAGTTGGTGTAGTTTTTATCCAACAAATTATTGATCGAATTTTATACCATAACGACCAAAATAAATAAAAATAATTAAGGTAAAAATTTAGAATTTTTCTGAACACTTTTATCTGCCACTGATCTCGCACGATACACATTCCGGATAAAGTGTCGGTAGATATTTTAATGAGGGCTGCTATGTGTTTTCCCACATGTTCTTTAATTATTAATAATTATTATTATTAATCATTAATTATTATTATTATTAAACATATAATCTATGAAAAGAAAAGTAGCCAGTGAGAGTGACAGTTAGATAGATATATACTCCAACACTTGATCAAAATCTCTTCCTCTCCAACAATCACAACCCATCCTTCATGAACTAGCAAACCAACCATCTCTTTTCCTGTTTCTATTTTTGGTTATCAAGACAAACACACACCCTCATTCGTCGACATCATACAACCACCGGGTGTCACCATAACCCAAACCACCATCGACCTCCACCACAACGTCATCACTACCAAGACCACCGTAAACCATCCAACAAAAAGCCACCAACTGCTCACTGCAATACTTGTTTCTACTATGGCTGATTTATGTTTCTGTTTAGACGAGCAAACGCCAACCATAACCACCACTATCATCGTTAGTATAATGGAAAACCGGAGCCAAGACCACCTGTCATTGTCTGTTCGATCATAAACCTGTAAAACCCACTTAATATTACTATTCACGGCTGCTAGCTGCAATTTATATTTTTTTTATTTTCGAGTTCAAACAATTCACCAACCCAACACCACCATGTATGATTGCTACTGTATACTCCTGCTGCTGTTTCGTTTCTGTCATGAAGAACTACTCGAACAACCCACCAGGGGAAACCACGGTAAAGATCAAACATCATAAAGTTATTGCTATTTACTACTACTTTCGTATTTTTATTGTACAAAACCCACGAACCTTGGAAGCTTTAAACGATGATCAAGATGATAAGTGATGATAGTTGTTGGGGGCGTAATGAATAATTAACAGTGACAAAATCGTGATAAAGACGATTACGTGATGTGCTTGTGATGATCACGGTAAGGATGATAATAATCGTGAGATGATTATGATGATGTAAGTTGATGATGAAATTAGAGAAGATGATGAATAATTATACATGCTACACGAAATTTGCTCTTGCTCCTGCTTCGTTAATTTTTTTTTTTTTTGTTTCTAAACGATGAAGATTATGATTGATGATAACGTTTATGAAGATGATTACTGCAATGGTATTATATTTTTTTTATTAGGGTAATACACAGAGAAACCAAATACAATTATTTATACTCTCTATTCTACGAACATGGGCTTCTTCATGATTGGGTTTATATTGGGCTTTTGTGTTGTTATTGTTGGGCCAAGCTTAACTGGGGTATAAACGAATTACATATTTTTGGGTTCGGTATATTATCAGAAAAGGAAGATGGATTGGATGGTCAGGGGTGTTGTGGGAAAGGAGAGGTCGCGGGTTCGAGTCCCGTTCCGGGCTTTTATTTTTAGAAGCTAGTTTTAAGGTAGTATTTCAATTATTATTATTATTATTATTATTATTATTATTATTATTATTATTATTATTATTGTTATTATTATTATTATTATTATTATTATTATTATCACTATTGCTATTAGTAATTATTATATTATTACAAATATTAAAAATATAAATATTAGCATCATTATTATTATTAGAAAAATCATTATTTTTGTAATTATTATTATTAGTATTAATTATTATTAAAATTAACATTTTTATTAAAAAGTATTATTTTTATTAAAGTTATCATTTTATCATTTATACTAAAAGTATCATTTTTAACTTTATTATCATTATTATTATTTTTATTATTACTAATATTATTTTAGTATTATTATACTTTTAACAAAACAAACGATATGTATATATATACAAAATATATATTTAATACATATAACATAACAGAATTTATATTTTTAATTATTTTAAATATATAAAATGAATATATGAAACCTATAGGTTATTAATATAAAAATGATATGACTAATAAGCTTATATATATATATATATATATATATATATATATATATATATATATATATATATATATATATATAAATTGTTCGATTACAATTATATGTGTTAATATATATACAAATGATATAGGTTCGTGAATCCGAGGCCAACCCTACATTGTTCAAAATAGTCATATGTATTTTTACTACAAAATACATTAGGTGAGTTCATTTGAATCCCTTTTACTCTTTACATTTTTGGGCTGAGAATACATGCAAATGCTTTATTAACTGTTTTACAATATTTATATGCGTGAGTTCATTTGCTCCCTTTTACTCTTTACATTTTTGGGACTAAGAATACATGCGCTACTTTTACAACAGCTTTATTAAATGCTTTTTGAAATACATTTTGAACTGCGAATACATGAAATGCTTTTATAAATGTTTGACGAGATAGACACAAGCAAAACATTCCTCGAATGAATTATGTGGACGTGATAATTGCCACCATTGAATTATGTGGACTTGATAATTGCCACAATAGATATGAATATTTTTCCCCTGATTATTATTGCTTGGTAACCTAAGAATTAGGGAACATCACTAATTTTGAGAATTAGTGCACACCTAATTGACGCGAATCCTAAAGGTAGATACCGGGTTTAACACCCCCACCCAGAATGTTCACTAGACGAAAGAGCTAGTGGGCGTGGTATTTAGTACTTCGAAGTTTATATGATTATTATACAGACGAGATGTTCTGTTTTGGGGATATTATTTATGCGCATTATATGTTAAGGTCGTTTAACAAGCCAAGCTATGAAAGAAATGAAAAGTGAATGTTATGTATCGAGAGAATGATTTTATACACAGGTTATGTGTATATTATTTTTGTACACGAGATATGTGTACGGTTACTAAGATTTATGAAAAATGATTTCGTACACGAGAAAGGTGTACTGTATTTAAAAGATATCGCATGTACATTACAGTGGGTATAGGATTCGGGACCATTTGTACCATGCAGGATTTAAATCTTGTGGTCTATCAAAATGATGAATTTTATTGTTATATGATAAACTTATTAACTCACCAACCTTTTGGTTGACACTTGAAAGCATGTTTATTCTCAGGTATGAAAGAAATCTTCCGTGGTGCATTTGCTCATTTTAAAGACATTATTTGGAGTCGATCATCGCAATGGGACCAGATGTTGGTGACTTCGTCCAGATGGATTAGGACGGGATTTGACAAAAATGGGTATTGGCCTTGATTTGTGTCGAATTATATTTTGGGTCAAGATGTGATGAATCGAGTATATAAATGTTTGATTAAAGTGTTAAATGGTGTTTTGGAAAGTAAATTACTAGCCGTTAGTGATTAAAGATGTTTTTGGGACTTATGTCAAAATGGGTTGACTTTGATGGGTCAAAATTGGTAATGACACTAATTTTGGTCAAATGGATGTTAAACGCTTTTGTTAGGTATTAAGTGGCGTTTTTGAATGAAAGTAATCATGGGAAGTGATTTTGGGTTAATTGGCGTCAAGCATAATTTAGGTTAAATTGTACTTGTTTGATGGGTCGGAATTACCACCCGTAGTGGTAATTGATGAAGTCCATTTTAGGTGTCTAAATGGGCGGTTTGTGAAGGTAAGTATAAACCCTTGGTTAAGGGTGTTGGCATCGAATTCTCTTGTAGAGAATGTATGTTGATTGTGTGTATATTGTGCTTATGTGTGATATAGGTGGTTACTTGCTCGGATTTGAGGACGGAGATCATGTTATACATGACTTGTGCGGGCATTCCAAGGTGAGTGGAATAATTATATATGTATGTATATGATTTATTTGCTTGTGGGGTATGGGTTAAAGTTCGATGTTGACGATACCATATCCTAGAGTATATTGTTTGTTCGTATTGATGATGGTTTAAGTTCGATGTTGACGATACCTCATGTATGGATTTAAAGTTCGATGTTGACGAAGCCATACCACTATTGTAGTGATGTTTGTATGATGAGGGTTTAAGTTCGATGTTGACGATACCTCATATGTGGGTTTAAGTTTGATGTCGACGATACCACATTTATTAGGACGAATAGGGATTAAGTTCGATGTTGACGATACCATTCGTTGGGCTAGCCTTGGGACTTGAATACTAATGGATGTTGTGAACATTAATGTTTTATGTGTTGTAGTGTAGCATATTGTATTTCTCGTGTTATATGCTATTGTTGTGCTAGCTTGTATTATCGGAGATTTAGCGTTATACTTTGCAATGGTATGCTAATTAAAATGCTAGCGTGTATGAGGAAATTGTGTAAGTGTGTGCAAGTAAGTAGATTATATATATATATATATATATATATATATATATATATATATATAATTATTGCATTCACTAAGCTTTATGCTTACCCCTCTCGTTGTTTACCTTTTTACAGGTATTGTGTTATGAAGCTAGCTAGTTGTTAGGCTAGATGCGTAGGAGCGCTTGGGCTCGATGGGGTAGCTTTTTGGGGATATGGACGCGGATTGGGGATTTGGTAGTCCCCGGGATTATGCTCTTGGTATTGGGTTGGGTTATTGAGTCTTAACCCGTATTTATGGTGTAAACACTTGTAATTAACGTTTGTGATGTAAAACTAGATTCTATTGAGGAAATCTCTTAATTATAATTATTATAGTATGTTGTGAAAACCGTTTCATTTAAAAGTGTCGAGAAGCGGGTTTTCCGCCCGCGTGAATTTTTAAAACTAATCAGGAACTTTTAGTTCATTTGAACGCCGTCCAAATGGCTTGGACGCCGTCCTGGTCTTCTCTGCTGGACACCGTCCAGATAACTGGACACCGTCCAGATAACTGGTCGCCGTCCAGATGGTCTATATATATAAAAAAAAAAATTTAAGTCGTGTTTTTGGTAAAACGAAGTTGGTTCGTTACAAACTGTTAATAGTGAAAATATTTTAACGGGTAGGTAATACCCGAGAAATATTTAGATTTCACATTAATAAGTTACACTGTACATTCTTCGAATCTGATTCAACAGTCATTTACTATTCTACTTACATCCACAGATATACGAATCCATTCACCACAGAATAACCATTTTCAATCAATTTCATATTTGTATTTTGACTTATCAGAATCCAACAAGTGGCATAATGAAGAAAACATTGGACAAAAAAATAAAATTTGTTAGAAACAAACAAATTAACTATGAGAAATTTTGTTAAGAATTCACGCTAACAAAATCCTAACTAACTGTTCCTAGCTAACTGTTAATTCCTTATTACATTTATTTATCGCAATTTATTTATCGCAATTTTAATTCTCGCAATTTTATTTATCGTCATTTAATTTCTGTTATTTATTTTACGCACTTTAAATATCGGGACACGTATACAAGGTTTTGACATTTCATATCGACGCATCTATATATATTATTTAGAATAACCATAGACACTCTATATGCAGTAATGCTTGAGTTAGCTATACAGGGTTGAGGTTGATTCTACAATAATATATATACTTTCAGTTGTGATCGAGTCTGAGACGTGTATACAATGGGTCACGATACGTATTAATTAATTCGAATATTATAAATATATGAATTATTGAATTACTAACTGTGGACTAATAGCTGTGGACTACCAACATTGGATAATTAAAATGAATTAAAACATTGATTATAACATATGAAACTAAACATTTCTTCAAGTTTGCCATTTGATTTCATCTTAAACCTCATTTGTATCTTGACGATTCCAATCTGCGTAAAAACTTTTCATGATTCTTGAAAACACCTCAATCGAGAGGATGAACCAATCGCACTTCATTTAAGGAAGGAAAGATGTATGCATATAGTTATGCACCTGAAAACACTCGGAACCTGAGTAAACGTTTAACA